>NW_015389043.1:124856-147668 GCF_001527695.2 Protobothrops mucrosquamatus | reverse complement strand
CACATTCACTACACTGATATGGCTTTTCACCTGTATGGACCCTTCTGTGGGACGAAAGATTACCTCTCTTGCTAAAACCCTTTCCACACTCCATGCATTGATATGGCTTCTCTCCTGTGTGGATCTTTATATGGGAGGCAAGATCATTCTTCCTCCTAAAGCTCTTTCCACACTCCATGCATTGATAAGGCTTCTCTCCTTTGTGTATCCACTTGTGATAATTCCACTGACTGTTATAAGCAAAGCTTTTTCCACACTCCTTGCATTGATATGGCTTCTCCCCTGTGTGGATCCTTTTATGGATACTTAGAGTGCTACTCATTCTGAAGTTCTTGCCACACTCTCTGCACTGATATGGTTTCTCCCCTGTGTGGATCTTTTTATGGGCAGTAAGGTTACTATTCCTGCTAAAGCCCTTTCCACATTCTACACATTTATATGGTCTTTCTCTTGTATTGATGCTTCTCTGGTTAGTTAGCCACGTGACCTGAGGAAACCCTTTTTTAATTCCCATTTGTGGTCGGTTCATCTCTTCGCTCTTCAGTTCCATCTGATCTGCAAGCTTCTCTTCCCCCTCTTTCTCACGAATTGTGTGGCGTTGTTCCTTGTGATTCTTGTTCTCTTGCCCATTATGTCCTTGAAAAAGGAAACATGTAAACTGTAGCAAGAATTAGGGAAACAATCAAACCTTTTTTGTCTGAAACTTAGCAAAAGACTCATTAATATATTTTGGCTGTTTTGTGGGCAAACACAAAGGTTCTAAAGACCCATTTCCAAGTGAGCTCCTACCAATCATTATGTATCAGAAATGGATGACATCACAACAAACCTAAGACAATGCCCTGATCTAATCTTTGAGCAACAAGTGTGTGTGAGACTGTTGATGACCTGGGACAACTCCATGGTTCCACAAACACCCCAAGTGCACCGAACACTGTATCGTGCTGGGTCAGCAACATACCCACCAGCTCCCCAACTTCAGTGAAAAGTCTGATCTCCACTTGTCTGCAGAACAGAATCTTTCAAAGCCAAGGGGAATTTCTGGATGGCAATAGCTCCCCACCCCCTTGAGGTGCACCCGGAGGCTCCAGCTAGTTCAGAATGCGGCCACACGGGGGATCCTGGGGGCCTCTAGATACTCCCATGTAACACCTCTCCTGCGCGAGCTGCACTGGCTGCCTGTGGCCTTCCGGGTGCGCTTCAAGGTGTTAGTAACAACCTTTAAAGCGCTCCGTGGCAATGGACCTAGGTATTTGCAAGACCGCCTCCTACCAAACACCTCCCTTCGACCAGTCCGCTCCCACAGAGAGGGCCTCCTTAGGGTGCCGTCGGCCAGACAATGCCGGCTGGCGACCCCCAGGGGGAGAGCCTTCTCTGTGGCAGCTCCTGCCCTCTGGAATGACCTACCCCCCGACCTAAGTACAGTTGCGGACCTGCGCCTTTTTCGCCGAGCCCTGAAGGCTCATCTATTCCGTGCGGCCGGCCTGGCGTAGTTTGATTATGTTTTAGTGGGGGTTTTGTATGGGGTATTTTTAGAGCAGGCCTGTTATTTAATTTGATTTTAGACAGAAATTTGTGTATATTTATTGTGGTTTTTATTATCGCATGTTCACCGCCCTGAGTCCCGTAAGGGAGATAGGGCGGTATATAAATTCAATAAAAAAAAAAATTTAGGCTGATGCCAAACTCAGTACACAAGTGGACACATCTCTAACTAGGGAACATCCCTCTCAAGGCTCTTCCAGTCTGGCTTATACAAGGGAACCAGTGCCCAGATTCAGGATTGAATACTGAACCCTGGTAGGCAGGACCTTGCTCAAGAGAGGCCCCACACTCCCTAGGTCAGTGGTTCTCAACCTTTTTAATGCCGCGACCCCCAACCGGTCATAAGTCGAGGACTAAACCGGTTGTAAGTCGAGGACTAAACCGGCCGTAAGTCGAGGACTAAACCGGTCGTAAGTCGAGGACTACCCAACCGGTCGTAAGTCGAGGACTTTCCCTGCCCGGGAGTGCCGCGCATGCGTGGTTCCGCCCCCTGCGCCGGCCGAGGCGTAGCTGGCAAGCGGCAGAGACGGAGCAGGCTGACCACCAGCTGGCCCAGCCCAAGGGAGGTAAGGCACCCGCTGGAAAAGGGAGAAAAAAATGGCGGACAGCCTTGCTTGGCGACCCCCGTGAAATGGTCGATCGACCCCAAATGGGGTCGCGACCCATAGGTTGAGAACCGCTGCCCTAGGTGCAGCCTTTAGTTCAGATTCTGGCTAATGTCTTCTATGGTATGGAAACAAATATTTTGTTTTTTATCGGCCGAAAGCGTTAAAAAAACCCCCCACTCCTTTATGTAAAAAGGGAGGCTATGCAGTTTTCCCATTTTTCTTTCAACAAATTTCCTTCTTCCATAACATCAGTTTAGCCAAAGGGTTAAGGCACCAGACTAGAAACTGGGTGACTGTGACAACTAGTTCTGCCTTAAGCATGAATGCTGGCTGGGTGACTTTGGGCCCTGTCCAGTGATGGCAAACCTTTTAGAGACCGAGTGCCCAAACTGCAACCCAAAACCCACTTATGCATCGTCGGGTGCCGGGTGGGTGTGGCCCATTGGCTGGGTGTGGCCCATTGGGTTTGCACGGCTGCGGTGGTAACGGCAGACTGGGTGGGACTAAAAAGTTCAATCAATCAATTCCAACTTTGCAAGATCTTTTTTTTCCCATGAGAAGTTGAAATTGACTGATTGATTGGACCTTTTTTTTTTTTTTTTTGCACACCCGGCGGAGGCCTAAAGCGAAAAGGTTTTATAAAATCCAGTGGAAGGCCTAGGACTGGGGCGACGGCGCGAGTGCCCACAGAGAGGGCTCTGAGTGCCACCTCTGGCACCCGTGCCATAGGTTCACCACCACTGGGCCAGTCTCTCTCAGCCCACAGCAAGTCACAGGGTTGTAGTTGTGGGGAAAATAGCAGGAGGAAGGAATAGTAAGTATGTCTGCTGCCTTGAGTTATTTACCAAAAATAATAAAGGCATAAATAAGTGATGTTTTCTTAATAAAAAATAACATCTAAGCCCCCCCCACCCCATGACTTCCCTATGTTTCCGAGTACAGACAGGGATTCTTACCCAGAGAAGCCAGATTCCTGGAATTCTCTAGCATGACTTCTCTGTGGAGAGCTTTTTGGGCAGGGTCCAGTTGAGACCATTCCTCCTTGGAGAAATACACGGCCACTTCCTCAAAAGACACAACATCCTGAACAAAGAAGCAAGATTCCTTATTAACAGATAATCCCAAGAATAATTAGACATTTTTTTCCCCCATCGATTCACGGAGAGAGATCCAATGAACAAAAGGGGCATCTTCTGCAGAGACCAGAATGAGATCTCACAGCTTCTGGCTGACAGCACAACTGAAGCACGTTGGATCAAGTTGGAAGGAAACTTGGAATTCCTTTTAGAGAAGCCAACTATTAATGGATAGTTGGGTATTAAACCCACTCCTTGTCATTGGCTCCAATTCTTTCTAGCTGGACAGAAGGAAAGATAGGAAATTCATCTAGTGTTTTTTTGCCAATGGCCTGCTTTATCCACTGAGGGATCAACCCTTCCCCCCTACTCCAAACCTTCATGAAAGTGGTGGGAGAGCTTGTAATGGTATGTGAGAATGACCCTGGGAGACAGGAAGATCTCCGGTTAAGACAATATCTGGTCAATGAAATCTGAGCCTGAAGCAGGACGGTGGAGAACGGACAGGTAGGTTAAGCGGAGTGTGAATTTCAACCAATCAGAATAGAGCTGGGAAGGACCTTGGATGTCTTCTAGTCCAAGCCCCTGCTCAACCAGGAGACCCTATACCAGTGATGGCGAACCTTTTAGAGACTGAGTGCCCAAAAACTGGCCCCGCCCCAGATCCACCCCCTGCCCCGCCCCGCTTGCTCGCAGGGCCACTCACCGCCTCCAGGGCTCACTGCAGATCACCCAGGCAGCCCAGCAATGCCATGGTGGCCACGCCCTCTGCCCGCGTCCCGCAGAATCAACTGTGCGTGATGGGGCGTGAGGGCAGAGTCTTGTCTATGCTGCCTGACTGCCATGTCCTTGGCTGCGCTGCTCCGCATGGGCCACATTCAGGGGCGACTCTCCTCCTGGGAGGCTGCTGGTGAGGAGGGGTCACGGGGAGAGGCAAGGCTGGGGCAATGGCACGTGTGCCCACAGAGAGGGCTCTAAGTGCCGCCTCTGGCACCTGTGCCATTTCACCACCACTGCACTATGTGTTCGGTTAGGCCAGTGTTTTTGTCAAGCTTGGCCAGTGTGTTGTGATTCCTCACCAGCCAGTGGACCCGGCAGCTGAGTCTGAGGAATCAGGAGGAGGAGGAGGGGCCTGTAGTGACATTAGAGTCAGAGGAAGGCTCGGAGGAGCTCCAAGACTTACAGTCGGACGAGGAGCCTGGCCCCTCTACTGGCGCTCAGGCTGAGACACAGCTGTGCTGGGAGTCTGAGTTGGACAGTGATGAAGAACAGTTGGGACAAATCCAGGATGCATGAAAGCGCAGGCAAGAGAAGCGAGTAGGACAGAGGAATGCAATGGGGCGGCTCCAAAGGCAAAGGAGAAGGCATTAGGAAGCCACGCCTTGGCTGAATTATAAAAGGGAAGGTGTGGGAGGTGCTGGTTGCCAAAGGCAACCATTCATGTTGTGGATCGAGTTTCTGTGGACTGTGTTTGTTTGCCTTGGACATTGACTGAGGTCTGTGAATAATAAAAGGGGATTGGTTTTTTTCTTGGGGTTCCTGCCTGTTTCTTGGAAGAGGGGTTTCTTGTGAGCATAACAAGGACTCCTGTAGGCTGGGACAGAACACAGTGTAAGTTCCTGGAGTTTAGGACTACACATCTTCATTTGGACAATTTTGAAGAATATGGGATTACGCTAAATATGAAATGTATTTCTAGGATATGCCTGAATCAAAGCATCGTAGCAAAGCATAGGTGGTTTTTTCACATTCGTTCTATATGCTTTGGATGGTGGTTTGTTAATTCTGGCTTCTAGAGTGTTCCCCTAAGGGTTTGGGCTAGGAGGTTAATGGGGTTCTGCTAGTTAAAGCTTTACTACAACTTCAAATGTTGGCTGTGCTGCTCCGTGTGGGCCACGCTCGGGGGCGACTCTCCTTCAGGGGGGCTGCTGGAGAGGAGGGGGTCTTGGGGGAGGCAAGGCTGGGGTAACGGCACGTGTGCCCAGAGAGGGCTCCGAGTGCCGCCTCTGTCACCCGTGCCATAGGTTCGCCACCACTGCCCTATACCATTTTAGACAAGTGGCTGTCCAGTCTTTTCTTTAAAAACTCCAGGGATGAAGCACCCACAACTTCTAAAGAGAAGCTGCTCCACTGGTTTTTTTTAGGAAGTTTCTCTTTAATTCCAGGTTGCTTCTGCCCTTGTTTAGTTTTCATTGTTTCTTGTTTTGCTTTCTGGTGCTTTGGAAAGTAAGTTGACCCCCCTCTTCTTTGTGGCAGCCCCTCAAATACTGGAATACTGCTATCATATCCTCCCCCAGTCCTTCTTTTCTCTAGACTATCCAAACTCAAATCCTGTAACCGTTCATCCTATGTTTTAGTCTCCAGGCCTTTAATCATCTTAGTTCTTCTTCTTTACACTTTCTCCAAAGCCTTTAATGTGGTGACCAAAACGGGATGCTGTATTCCAGATGTGGTCTTACTAAGGCTGTATAAAGCTGTACTAATGTTGTTGTTAATTGCGAAGTCGTATCCGACCCATCGCAACCCCATGGACAACGTTCCTCCAGGTCCTCTACCATCTTCTGGAGTCCATTTAAGCTCACACCTACTGCTTCAGTGAGAGAGAGAGAGAGAGAGAGAGAGAGAGAGACAGAGACAGAGAGACAGAGACAGAGACAGAGACAGAGAGAGAGAGAGAGAGAGAGAAAGAGAAGCTCTGTCTTTCTCTGCAAATGGCAGAGGAGGCTAGGAGCCGCAGGGGAAGGCTCAAAGAGCCGCATGCAGCTCCGGAACCACAGGTTGCCGACCTGTGTTCTGGGTTGTTGGCTGTTCCTGCTAGCTTAGTGTCATCTGCAAATTTGATGAGTTCCCCTTCTACTCCTTCATCTAAGTCATTTATAAAGATATTGAAGAGCAGTGGGCCTAAAACAGAACCCTGTGCTATACCACTGCTTACTTCCCTCCATTAAAAAGTACTCATTGAGTACGGTTTGTCAGCCACTTACAAATCCATCTGGTAGTGATGCTGTCTATCCCACATTTTTCTAGCTTACCAAGAAGTTGGTTGTGGTCTACATTGCCGAATGCCTTACTGAAAACTAAGTATATTATGTCCACAGTATTTTGTTGGGTCTACTAATTTAGTCACTTTGTCAAACAATGAAACAAGATTGGCTTGGCATGATTTGTTTTTAACAAACCCTAGTAATTACTTTATTTGTTTCTAGATGTTTGCAGATCTGTTTAATTATATTATAATAATAATAATAATAATAATAATAATAATAATAATAATAATAATAATAATAATAATAATAAAGTTGGAAGGGACCTTGGAGGTCATCAAGTCCAAACCCCTGCTCAGGCAGGTAACCCTATACCATTTCGGACAAATGGCTGTCCAGTCTCTTCTTAAAAACCTCTGGTGTTGGAGCATTCACCGCTTCTGGAGGCAGGTTGTTCCACTGGCTAATTGTTCTAACTGTCAGGAAGTTTCTCCTTAGTTCTAGGTTGCTTCTCTCTTTGGTTAGTTTCCATCCATTGCTTCTTGTCCTGCCTTCAGGCGCTTTGGAGAACAGCTTGACTCCCTCTTCTTTGGGGCAGCCCTTGAGATACTGGAACACTGCTATCATGTCCCCCTTCGTCCTTCTCTTCATTAAACTAGACATACCCAATTCCAGCAATCGTTCCTTATATGTTTTAGCCTCCAGTCCCCTGATCATCTTTGTTGCTCTTCTCTGTACCCTTTTCATTATCAAATTATCTTTTAATTTTCAGTGACCTGATCTAAAGGTTGTCTTGCTTAGAAACAGCAATATTAGACATTAAACTTGAGAACAAAAAAAACCCCCTCCAAGATTCATGGATATATATCAATGTTTCTCCTCCTACCTGAGGCAGAGGTTCAAGCACTCTTTCAGCTCCACCAGAAAGAGGAGGCGATTCTAAAAAAAAACCAACAACAACATAAGGATAGTTCTTATATTCTGTGAGACAGAAAATGGTGGAAGCATATTTCTGTGAGACAGAAAATGGTGGAAGCATATAGAGAGATTACAATCAAGAGGAGCGAAAGAATCAGAGATACAAACCTCACATCAACATGGAAAGAGATTTTGTTACCTGACATGGTAAGACTTTGATCTTTCTGGAAGCTCTTTCCAAACTGCAGCTTTTGAGAGGGTTTGGATGAATTTTTCCTCCCTTTAGGATACTCAGACACAGCTTCCAAGGATTTCTATATATCATATGGCACGAGAAAGAAGGGAAGAGGACAGAGATAGAAATGAATTATCAGTATTGAACCCTCAACCTAGTAGACCCCAATGCCCATGGGTTAAGCTGGAAAGCAAGAATGGAAAAATTGCCCCAAATTCATCCTCTGGAAGAAGAATGAAACAACTGTCCTTAGGGGGTCATAATCCCAGAAAATTCTGCCAGAGAGGAATTGACAAATTCAGAAAGATTCTCTTTAGAGCTGCCACGATTACATTCTCACACCTGCAAATCTCCTTGCATCTTTTCCTCCTCCTGGGTCAGCAAGAAGCCTTCGGCCAGGGCCACCGCCTGGGAACTGGTCTCCACTCCACACTCGCGCACCCATTTCTCCATCTCTGGGGGAAGGACAGTCAGGAACTGCTCCAGGAGCACCAGGTCCAGCAACTGGGCCTTTGTGTGTCTTTCTGGCTGCAGCCACTGATGACAAAGGTGGTGAAGCTGACTGCAAACATCTCGGGGTCCCCTCCCCTCCTGGAACTGCACTTTTCTGAAGTGACAGCATTGGACCTCTGAACTCTTGGCTTCCTCCTCTTGGCTCTTCTTCCCAGGACTTGCCCCATTCTTCCCACAGCTCCAAGACTGAGCAGCTGGAGGGCCTTTTCCAACTCCTGCATCTGCTGGGTGTTGTCCCTCCATCTTCTCTCTGGTCTCTAATCCAGCTGCAAAATGACTGATGTCCCCAAGTCTTACCAATCACAACCCCACCCAAAGACCTTTATCCCCCTAACCTCGCAAGATATTTCACCTTGTAGATGAAACAGGAAAGAATTCAGCTTACATATCTGAAATAGAAAACATAAGATTTTCAATAGGATGAGTAACTGAGCATCCTCGTCCTCTTCAAAAATAAAAATAAAAAATAAAAATAAGAATCGGAAATTCATATGAACCCTCAATGTCTGGGAAGAAGGCAGGAATCTAATTAGTAAAACTGACTTACCTATGAAGTACTTAGAGTATTGGATAAATATATTAAAATATGTTTTGGATTTCTATTTGCTCATGATGTATTGAAATGATTTTAATGGCTGCTTATAAAATTCAAAACTATCTCAGCACAATCCAAATCAAAATGTCTGACATGAAAAACAGCAACTGAGATGAGTGGCTATCTAAATCGATTTAATAAGGAAAACAACATTTGAAGTTGTAGTAAAGCTTTAACTAGCAGAACCCCATTAACCTCCTAGCCCAAACCCTTAGGGGAACACTCTAGAAGCCAGAATTAACAAACCACCATCCAAAGCATATAGAACGAATGTGAAAAAACCACCTATGCTTTGCTACGATGCTTTGATTCAGGCATATCCTAGAAATACATTTCATATTTAGCGTAATCCCATATTCTTCAAAATTGTCCAAATGAAGATGTGTAGTCCTAAACTCCAGGAACTTACACTGTGTTCTGTCCCAGCCTACAGGAGTCCTTGTTATGCTCACAAGAAACCCCTCTTCCAAGAAACAGGCAGGAACCCCAAGAAAAAAACCAATCCCCTTTTATTATTCACAGACCTCAGTCAATGTCCAAGGCAAACAAACACAGTCCACAGAAACTCGATCCACAACATGAATGGTTGCCTTTGGCAACCAGCACCTCCCACACCTTCCCTTTTATAATTCAGCCAAGGCGTGGCTTCCTAATGCCTTCTCCTTTGCCTTTGGAGCCGCCCCATTGCATTCCTCTGTCCTACTCGCTTCTCTTGCCTGCGCTTTCATGCATCCTGGATTTGTCCCAACTGTTCTTCATCACTGTCCAACTCAGACTCCCAGCACAGCTGTGTCTCAGCCTGAGCGCCAGTAGAGGGGCCAGGCTCCTCGTCCGACTGTAAGTCTTGGAGCTCCTCCGAGCCTTCCTCTGACTCTAATGTCACTACAGGCCCCTCCTCCTCCTCCTGATTCCTCAGACTCAGCTGCCGGGTCCACTGGCTGGTGAGGAATCACAACACACTGGCCAAGCTTGACAAAAACACTGGCCTAACCGAACACATAGTGCAGTGGTGGTGAAATGGCACAGGTGCCAGAGGCGGCACTTAGAGCCCTCTCTGTGGGCACACGTGCCATTGCCCCAGCCTTGCCTCTCCCCGTGACCCCTCCTCACCAGCAGCCTCCCAGGAGGAGAGTCGCCCCTGAATGTGGCCCATGCGGAGCAGCGCAGCCAAGGACATGGCAGTCAGGCAGCATAGACAAGACTCTGCCCTCACGCCCCATCACGCACAGTTGATTCTGCGGGACGCGGGCAGAGGGCGTGGCCACCATGGCATTGCTGGGCTGCCTGGGTGATCTGCAGTGAGCCCTGGAGGCGGTGAGTGGCCCTGCGAGCAAGCGGGGCGGGGCAGGGGGTGGATCTGGGGCGGGGCCAGTTTTTGGGCACTCAGTCTCTAAAAGGTTCGCCATCACTGGTATAGGGTCTCCTGGTTGAGCAGGGGCTTGGACTAGAAGACATCCAAGGTCCTTCCCAGCTCTATTCTGATTGGTTGAAATTCACACTCCGCTTAACCTACCTGTCCGTTCTCCACCGTCCTGCTTCAGGCTCAGATTTCATTGACCAGATATTGTCTTAACCGGAGATCTTCCTGTCTCCCAGGGTCATTCTCACATACCATTACAAGCTCTCCCACCACTTTCATGAAGGTTTGGAGTAGGGGGGAAGGGTTGATCCCTCAGTGGATAAAGCAGGCCATTGGCAAAAAAACACTAGATGAATTTCCTATCTTTCCTTCTGTCCAGCTAGAAAGAATTGGAGCCAATGACAAGGAGTGGGTTTAATACCCAACTATCCATTAATAGTTGGCTTCTCTAAAAGGAATTCCAAGTTTCCTTCCAACTTGATCCAACGTGCTTCAGTTGTGCTGTCAGCCAGAAGCTGTGAGATCTCATTCTGGTCTCTGCAGAAGATGCCCCTTTTGTTCATTGGATCTCTCTCCGTGAATCGATGGGGGAAAAAAATGTCTAATTATTCTTGGGATTATCTGTTAATAAGGAATCTTGCTTCTTTGTTCAGGATGTTGTGTCTTTTGAGGAAGTGGCCGTGTATTTCTCCAAGGAGGAATGGTCTCAACTGGACCCTGCCCAAAAAGCTCTCCACAGAGAAGTCATGCTAGAGAATTCCAGGAATCTGGCTTCTCTGGGTAAGAATCCCTGTCTGTACTCGGAAACATAGGGAAGTCATGGGGTGGGGGGGGCTTAGATGTTATTTTTTATTAAGAAAACATCACTTATTTATGCCTTTATTATTTTTGGTAAATAACTCAAGGCAGCAGACATACTTACTATTCCTTCCTCCTGCTATTTTCCCCACAACTACAACCCTGTGACTTGCTGTGGGCTGAGAGAGACTGGCCCAGTGGTGGTGAACCTATGGCACGGGTGCCAGAGGTGGCACTCAGAGCCCTCTCTGTGGGCACTCGCGCCGTCGCCCCAGTCCTAGGCCTTCCACTGGATTTTATAAAACCTTTTCGCTTTAGGCCTCCGCCGGGTGTGCAAAAAAAAAAAAAAAAAGGTCCAATCAATCAGTCAATTTCAACTTCTCATGGGAAAAAAAAGATCTTGCAAAGTTGGAATTGATTGATTGAACTTTTTAGTCCCACCCAGTCTGCCGTTACCACCGCAGCCGTGCAAACCCAATGGGCCACACCCAGCCAATGGGCCACACCCACCCGGCACCCGACGATGCATAAGTGGGTTTTGGGTTGCAGTTTGGGCACTCGGTCTCTAAAAGGTTTGCCATCACTGGACAGGGCCCAAAGTCACCCAGCCAGCATTCATGCTTAAGGCAGAACTAGTTGTCACAGTCACCCAGTTTCTAGTCTGGTGCCTTAACCCTTTGGCTAAACTGATGTTATGGAAGAAGGAAATTTGTTGAAAGAAAAATGGGAAAACTGCATAGCCTCCCTTTTTACATAAAGGAGTGGGGGGTTTTTTTAACGCTTTCGGCCGATAAAAAACAAAATATTTGTTTCCATACCATAGAAGACATTAGCCAGAATCTGAACTAAAGGCTGCACCTAGGGCAGCGGTTCTCAACCTATGGGTCGCGACCCCATTTGGGGTCGATCGACCATTTCACGGGGGTCGCCAAGCAAGGCTGTCCGCCATTTTTTTCTCCCTTTTCCAGCGGGTGCCTTACCTCCCTTGGGCTGGGCCAGCTGGTGGTCAGCCTGCTCCGTCTCTGCCGCTTGCCAGCTACGCCTCGGCCGGCGCAGGGGGCGGAACCACGCATGCGCGGCACTCCCGGGCAGGGAAAGTCCTCGACTTACGACCGGTTGGGTAGTCCTCGACTTACGACCGGTTTAGTCCTCGACTTACGGCCGGTTTAGTCCTCGACTTACAACCGGTTTAGTCCTCGACTTATGACCGGTTGGGGGTCGCGGCATTAAAAAGGTTGAGAACCACTGACCTAGGGAGTGTGGGGCCTCTCTTGAGCAAGGTCCTGCCTACCAGGGTTCAGTATTCAATCCTGAATCTGGGCACTGGTTCCCTTGTATAAGCCAGACTGGAAGAGCCTTGAGAGGGATGTTCCCTAGTTAGAGATGTGTCCACTTGTGTACTGAGTTTGGCATCAGCCTAAATTTTTTTTTTTATTGAATTTATATACCGCCCTATCTCCCTTACGGGACTCAGGGCGGTGAACATGCGATAATAAAAACCACAATAAATATACACAAATTTCTGTCTAAAATCAAATTAAATAACAGGCCTGCTCTAAAAATACCCCATACAAAACCCCCACTAAAACATAATCAAACTACGCCAGGCCGGCCGCACGGAATAGATGAGCCTTCAGGGCTCGGCGAAAAAGGCGCAGGTCCGCAACTGTACTTAGGTCGGGGGGTAGGTCATTCCAGAGGGCAGGAGCTGCCACAGAGAAGGCTCTCCCCCTGGGGGTCGCCAGCCGGCATTGTCTGGCCGACGGCACCCTAAGGAGGCCCTCTCTGTGGGAGCGGACTGGTCGAAGGGAGGTGTTTGGTAGGAGGCGGTCTTGCAAATACCTAGGTCCATTGCCACGGAGCGCTTTAAAGNGAGAGAGAGAGAGAGAGAGACAGAAGTGCAAGTGCAAGTGCCTCTCTCTCTCTCTCTCTCTCTCTCATGGGACTTGCCGGAGGGCCGTGGGAGGGCCGCATTTATATAGAGCAGGGAGGGCTGCTCGAGGGCCGGATTAAACCGGGCCGCGGGCCGCAAATGGCCCGCGGGCCGGACTTTGGACATGTCTGCTCTAATGTCACTACAGGCCCCTCCTCCTCCTCCTGATTCCTCAGACTCAGCTGCCGGGTCCACTGGCTGGTGAGGAATCACAACACACTGGCCAAGCTTGACAAAAACACTGGCCTAACCGAACACATAGTGCAGTGGTGGTGAAATGGCACAGGTGCCAGAGGCGGCACTTAGAGCCCTCTCTGTGGGCACACGTGCCATTGCCCCAGCCTTGCCTCTCCCCGTGACCCCTCCTCACCAGCAGCCTCCCAGGAGGAGAGTCGCCCCTGAATGTGGCCCATGCGGAGCAGCGCAGCCAAGGACATGGCAGTCAGGCAGCATAGACAAGACTCTGCCCTCATGCCCCAACGCGCACAGTTGATGCTGCAGGGTGTGGGCATAGGGCATGGCCACCATGGTGCTTCTGGGCTGCCTGGGCAATCTGCGGCGGGCCCTGGAGGTGGTGAGTGGCCCTGCGGGCAGACAGAGTGGGGGGAGCAGGGCAGGCCCAGTTTTTGGGCACTTGGTCTCTAAAAGGTTCGCCATCACTGACATAGTGTGTGAATGATGCACTTCAGCCACAGGCGCACCTCCGTCCTGCAACATCTTCCTTATTTACCTGCCAGCAGAGCCAGCTGGTGATAGTGGGGAAAGGTGGGAAAGCAGGAAACTGAGTTCCAGTCTTTGCACACCTTGCACCCAATTCCTTGCACACGGAGTTCCAGCCTTGCATGCAAAAGCAGCAGGAGGGACTTCAGCCGCTCACTTTTCTCGGCCTAGGAGGGGGGGGTAACTTAACTACTAAGCACCCTCCTCAAAAAAAATAATCATTAAAAAAAATGAAAAAAGAAATTCTTATGAACCCTCAACGTCTGAGAGAAAGTCAGGAATCTTATTAGGAAGACTGACTTATCTATGTTTGATGAACATTCTGATGAGCCCTTCTGCCTCAGCTTCTATGAAGGAATAAAAAAAAAAAAGATGCTGAGACGCTAGAAAGAGTACAGAGAAGAGCAACAAAGATGATTAGGGGACTGGAGGCTAAAACATATGAGGAACGATTGCTGGAATTGGGTATGTCTAGTTTAACGAAGAGAAGGACGAGGGGGGACATGATAGCAGTGTTCCAGTATCTCAGGGGCTGCCCCAAAGAAGAGGGAGTCAAGCTATTCTCCAAGGTGCCTGAAGGCAGGACAAGAAGCAGTGAATGGAAACTAATCAAGAAGAGAAGCAACCTAAAAACCTTAGCTTCTCTAAGGAGAAACTTCCTGACAGTGAGAACAATTAACCAGTGGAACAACCTGCCTCCAGAAGCGGTGAATGCTCCAACACTGGAAGTTTTTAAGAAGAGACTGGACAGCCATTTGTCCGAAATTGTATAGGGTTTCCTGCCTGAACAGGGGGTTGGACTAGATGACCTCCAAGGTCCCTTCCAACTTTACTACTACTACTACTACTACTACTATTACTACTACTACTACTATTATTATATCAGATAAATACCTTAAAATATGTTTTAGATTTCTACTTCCTAATGATTTATTCAAACAGCTGCTTATCAAATTAAAAATTATCTCAGCACAATCCAAAAGATAAATGTCTGACATCACAAAGAGCAACTGAGACGAGTGGCTATCTAAATCGATTTAATAAGGAAATCAATAAACATCTGAACTTCCGGTGAAGCTTTAACTAGCACAACCCCATTAACCTTCGGCCCCAAATCCCTGAGTGAACTCCAGAAGCCGGAATTAACAAACCACCATCCAGTGCATACAGAACTAATACCCAGATGAAAAAAAAAAGACCTATGCTTTAACATGATGTTTTGATTCAGGCACATCCTAGGCACCTGCTTTCCACTTTTAGCCCAATCCCGTCTTTTTTCCAATTGTCCAACTGAGGATGTTGGACTTAAACTCCAGGAACTTACACTGGCCAAGCTTAATAAAACACGGGCCTAACTGAACACATAATAATAATAACAACAACAACAATAATAATAAAGTTGGAGGGGACCTTGGAGGTCATCATGTGTGACTGATACACCTCAGACATAGGCACACCTTTGTCCCTCAACATGTTCCTTATTTACCCTCAACATGTTCCTTATTTACCTGCTGGCCAAGCCAGCTGTTGTTTGTGGAAAAAGGCGGGAAACCAGGAAACCGAGTTCCAGTCTTGCAACACCCTGGCATCCAACTCCTTGCACACAGAGTTCCAGCCTTGCATGCAAAACTAGCAGGAGAGATTTAGACCAGTGCTTTTCAACCCGTGGTATGCGTACCACTGTTGGCACTTCGGCACGTGGCAGGCAGTACGCGTATGACAGGTTGAAAAGCACTGTAAAAAAAAGTGTAAAGAAAAAGTGTAAATGTGTAGCGGGGGGGACGAGCTGAAGTGGCGGTAGCGCAAGTCCAGACCTGTGGGAGAGTCAGTTGGAGATGCGGTGTTGTCGGGGCTCTGCTGAGCACCCAGAATTGGTGTGTGGCTCCAGCGGATTGGCGCTTCCAGGAGCAGCACGCAACCTTGGGGAGAGGAGTCAGCTGGAGGAGCACCGAAAAGGAGGAGGAAGGGGGAGAGAGAGAAGAGGATATAAAAGGAGGAGGTTTTGGTAGGAAAGGGAGAGGAAAAAAAAACACGAGGGGGAAAGAGAAGGGGACGGAGAAAGAGGGAGGGAGAAGAGGAGGGGCTTCTTTGAGACAAGCAGAGGGAGAGAAGGGAACAGAACAGTGCAAAGATTAACATCAGAGCAACAGGCACAAGTTTTCCATTAAAAGTGCGGTAAGTGGGTGTACAGATAGTCCTTAACCCATGACCACAATTGAGCCCCAAAATTTTATGTTGCTAAGTGAGAAATTTGTTAAACGAGTTTTGTCCCATTTTAGGAGTTGTTTTTTTTCCCCACACGTGTCAAGGGAATCACGGCAGTTGTTAAATTAATAAACACGGTTGTTAAGTGAATCTGGTTTCCCCACTGACTGTGCTTGTCAGAAGGTTGCAAAAAGGGGGTCACATGACCCTGAGACACTGCGACCATCATCATAAATATGAATCAGTTGCCAAGCATCCGAAGGTAAAATCACGTGGCCCTGGGGATGCTGCAACGGTCATACGTGTGAAAAATGGTCCTAAGTAACTTTTTTTCAGTGCCACTGTAACTTCGAACGGTCCCTAAGTCAACTGTTGTAAGTTGAGAACCACCTGTACTTTGTCACTTTTTTTTTTTTTTTGGTCCTCAAAAGTTTTTGACACCTTGCTAGGCGACTGGTGGCACGCAAACATTGCCGTATCCTAAAAGTGGTACAATCTGTGAAAAAGTTGTAAAGCACTGACTTAGACAGCTCGCTTCTCTAGGGCTAGGAAGGGGAGGGGGGAGGAGAGGAGAGGAGAGGGAAACCCCTTCTAAAAACGGGGGGGGGGAAGAAATTTTGCAGGAAGTTGTCCAGGAGTCAGGACTGACTTGGAGGCACAAATCTCTGTTTTGTAAAGCCAAACAGAGATTTGGAGGTTTTCCCAATGAAATGGGGAGTAAATGGCTCCCTCCTTTCTGGCGCTCCTGATTTTTTTTCTTCCTAGGGGTAGGCAACCTTGGCTCTTTTACGACTCGTGGACTTCAACTCCCAGCAGGGGTTCTCAACCTTGGCAACTTTAAGACTTGTGGACTTCAACTCCCAGAATTCCTCAGCCAGCAAAGCTGGATGAGGAACTCTGGGAGTTGAAGTCCACAAGTCTTAAAAGTTGCCAAGCTTGAGAACCCCTGTACCCAGAGGCTCAGGAACTCTGGGAGTTGAAGTCCACAAGTCTTAAAAGTTGCCAAGGTTGAGAACCCCTGTACCCAGAGGCTCAGGAACTCTGGGAGTTGAAGTCCACAAGTCTTAAAAGTTGCCAAGGTTGAGAACCCCTGTACCCAGAGGCTCAGGAATTCTGGGAGTTGAAGTCCACAAGTCTTAAAAGTTGCCAAGCTTGAGAACCCCTGTACCCAGAGGCTCAGGAACTCTGGGAGTTGAAGTCCACAAGTCTTAAAAGTTGCCAAGGTTGAGAACCCCTGTACCCAGAGGCTCAGGAATTCTGGGAGTTGAAGTCCACAAGTCTTAAAAGTTGCCAAGGTTGAGAACCCCTGTCCCCAGAGGCTCAGGAATTCTGGGAGTTGAAGTCCACGAGTCGTAAAAGAGCCAAGGTTGCCTACCCTAGCAACGCGGCAGCTCCAGAGTTTTGCTTTTTGCCCTTCCTGGCCCGTCCACGCCGGGCTCCCCAACACTTCCCACGACTCCGATCCTTATGAAGTTCTACTTGTCTCCATGCAAGCCTCCAAAAAAGACCCCCCCACCCCCACCCCCACCACTCACTGAACTTCGACTCACGTCTGGATCTCCGTTCGCTGAAAACTTTCCCGGCAGCCTAAGATGGCTCACAGCGACGGCGAGCAGAACCGGACTCTGCCGAAACGCGGACATGCGCCCAGCCTTTCCTGAAACAGCGCATCTTTTCAATTGGAGAAAGGGCCAGGCGCATGCTCAGTTCCCTCCTGAAGTGGAGCCCGTGGAGGCTGCTCAACTTTGACAAGGGCTGCCGAGGGAGCCCCCTGCTGGATTCTGCCCGTCGTGCCAGAATTACTTGCAAGGGGAGAAGAGATCACGTTCCATGAGGTCCTGGGATGATGGGCATTGGAGTAGAAGGAAAAAGTCTCCTCTAACATTGTTTATCTTAAAAAGGTGGTGTTGTCCCAGCAGGCAGCAGTTACTAGATTTTCCTCTCTTTAATGTCTAAGAACCATTTGTGATTTTTTTGGGACACTGAGAAAATCTCTGTGGGGACTCTCAATCCGAACACAGCTGGAAGGGACCTTGGAGGTCTTCTAGTCCAGTCCCCTACTCAAGCAGGAGACTCTGTACCATTTGGAATGGAATGGAATGGAATAGAATAGAACAGAACAGAACAGAACAGAACAGAACAGAACAGAACAGAATAGAGCTCCTCTAACATTGTTTATCTAAAAAGGTGGTGTTGTCCCAGCAGGCAGCAGTTACTAGATTTTCCTCTCTTTAATGTCTAAGAACCATTTGTGATTTTTTTTTTGGACACTGAGAAAATCTCTGTGGGGACTCTCAATCCGAACACAGCTGGAAGGGACCTTGGAGGTCTTCTAGTCCAGTCCCCTACTCAAGCAGGAGACTCTATACCATTTAGAATGGAATGGAATGGAATGGAATAGAATAGAATAGAATAGAATAGAATAGAATAGAATAGAATAGAATAGAATAGAATAGAATAGAATAGAGCTGGAAGGGACTTTGGAGGTCTTGTAGTCCAACCCCCTCCTCAAGCAGGAGACTCTATACCATTTAGAATGGAATGGAATAGAACAGAACAGAACAGAACAGAACAGAACAGAACAGAATAGAATTGAACAGAACAGAACAGAACAGAACAGAACAGAACAGAACAGAACAGAATAGAATAGAGCTGGAAGGGACTTTGGAGGTCTTGTAGTCCTATTCCCTCCTCAAGCAGGAGACTCTATACCATATGGAATGGAATGGAATGGAATGGAATGGAATGGAATGGAATGGAATGGAATACAATACAATACAATACAATACAATACAATACAATAGAGCTGGAAGGGACTTTGGAGGTCTTGTAGTCCAACACCCTTCTCAAGCAGGAGACTCTATACTATTTAGAATGGAATGGAATGGAATGGAATAGAATAGAATAGAACAGAACAGAATAGAATAGAATAGAATAGAATAGAATAGAATAGAATAGAATAGAATAGAATAGAATAGAATAGAACTGGAAGGGACCTTGGAGGTCATGTAGTCCAGTCCCCTGCTCAAGCAGGAGAACCTATACTATTTCAGACAAGTGGCTGTCCAGTCTCCTTAAAAACCTCCAGTGATGAAGCACCCATAACTTCTGATGGCAAGCTGTTCCACTAGTTAATTGTCCTCACTGTTAGGAAATTTCCTCTTAATTCCAGGTTGCTTCTATCCTTGTTTAGTTTCCATCCATTGTTTCTTGTCCTGCCTTCTGGTACTTTGGAAAATAAGTTGACACCCCACTCCTCTTTGTGGCAGCCTCTCAAATACTGGAATACTGCTATCATGTCGCCCCTAGTCCTTTTTTTCTCTAGACGAGCCAAACCCAAATCCTGCAACTGTTCATTATATGTTTTAGTCTCCAGGCCTTTAATCATCTTAGTTGCTCTTCTCTGCACTTTTTCCAGTATCTCAACATCTTTTTTGTAATGTGGTGACCAAAACTGGATGCAGTATTCCAGGTGTGGCCTTATTAAAGCTTTATAAAGCTGTACTAATACGTCACATGATTTTGATTCTATGCCTCTGTTTATACAACCAAGGATTGTATTAGCTTTTTTGGCTGCTGGTTCATATTTAAGTGATCGTCCACTAAGTCTCTCTCACAGTTGCTCTTTTTGAGCCATGCTTCACCTAATCTGTACTTGTACTTTTGGTTTTTCCTGCCTAAGTGTAAAACCTTGCTTTTCTCCACATTAAAGTTCATTTTGTTGGATGGGGCCCATTGTTCAAATCTGCCAAGATCTTTTTGGATCCTGAGCTTATCTTCTTCTGGGTTGTTGGCTATTCTTGTCAGTTTTACCAGCCGTAAAAAGGCCATATGAGATAAGAAACCAAGAATTCTGCTTTTAATATTCCTGGATGTTTCCATTCCAATTCCATCCATTTCTAAAGAAGAAGGAATAGTCCAATCTTTCCCTGATAAAAGTCTACTTGGATGAAAATGGAGACATAGCAGCAGATTTGAAGATTATTAGTAGGGTGGTTCTCCCCAAGGAGGATCCCATCAAAAGGAAATTGGGGAGTTTTGAAAAACAGAGACTTATAATCAGCCAAGATGCTTTGTCACAGCTAAAGTTCTCAACAAGGCAGGAAAAATATTGATGTCTTTTTTCTTTTTTTCCAAAGAATTAAGACCCATTTTAAGTGAACTAAACCCAGTCAAAAATGTGGGTAACCTTAACTGAGAATTGAATGTGTGGAGTAAAACATCTATAATTTTCTTAGGCAGATCGGGAGGCTTCAGATCTATTGACCAAGGTATAATTCTGAATACCGTTGTAAACTGATTCAGCTGTATCCAAAATGAGATTTTGGGGTGATTATTATTTAGGACACAAATCATTGCCATTTAGTGTCTCTTCTGCAATTTAATTTCTCTGTGAAACTAGTGAGAGAGGGCCTCATGTGCTCAGCTATTTTGGTGTTAATAGCTTCACGTTTGCTTGTTCCTTGTTTTCAAATATCAAAGACGAAAGCAATTCTGTTGACCAGTGCTTGAGTTCAAGTTTCGATTGTATCAGATGGAATGGAATCAAAACTGAATGGAGATCCTGTTTAGCTAAGGGGGGAATTAGCTTAATCTTGTCCTGGTTAGTTAATAATAATAATAATAATAATAATAATAATAATAATAATAATAATAATAAAGTTGGAAGGGACTTTGGAGGTCATCTAGTCCAACCCCCTGCTCAGGCAGGAAACCCTATACCAGGGGTGTCAAACTCAATTTCATTGAGGGCCGCACCAGCATTGCAGTTGTCCTCAGGGGGCCGGGTAGGTGTGGCCAGGATGGGCGTGGCCTACTGTGTGTGCGTGGATGGAGTGGGTGTGGCCTACTGGGTGGGCATGGCCAGCTCTACATCGTTCGCGCCAAGGATGCCTGTGGGGACCTGGGCAGGAGTGGAACAGATCTGAGGGTCTCTGGCAGAAGGGGGTGGGACCGGGGCAAGCACCAAGGCATGGTGCATTTCTTCATTCCTCACAAAGGGTGACACCTCCCCAGCATGCACCCAAGGGGTGGGGCCGACGAGGCGGGGGGCTGGTTCCTCGCTGTTTCCAGATGGCCTTGTGGAGCTAAGACTGAATGCGTTTCAGCATAGATGGCCACCACAAAATTGTACATTGGCTCCAGCGGGGGCCGTTCCCTCACTGTTTCCAGGATGGCTTCACGGGCCACATGAAACCACGTCGCGGGCCGCATCTGGCCCCTGGGCCTTGTGTTTTGACATGTCTGCTCTATACCATTTCAGACAAATGGCTGTCCAGTGTCTTCCTAAAAACTTCCAGGGTTGGAGCATTCATTGCTTCTGGAGGCAGGTTGTTCCACTGGTTAATTGTTCTAACTGTCAGGAAGTTTCTCCTTAGTTCTAGGTTGCTTCTCTCCTTGATTAGTTTCCACCTGTTGCTTCTTGTCCTGCCTCCAAGCGCTTTGGAGAATAGCTTGACTCCCTCTTCTTTGGGGCAGCCCCTGAGATACTGGAACTCTGCTATCATGTCTCCCCCTCGTCCTTCTCTTCATTAAACTAGACATACTCAATTCTTAAACTAGACATACCAATTGAGGACAGTGTTCCCCAAAATGGCAAGTCCATGGACTCTATGATGTTTAAAATTACCTAGACCAGGCCATACTATACATGCCTCTCTTTAACCCCACTGGGATAGTGGAATTTAGGAAGGTGGTCCAAGGCTTTCAGTTCATATAAACTCATTAGGACTAGCCTGATATGAGCTTATTTACTTACTTATTTAATTTTATTTATTTATTAAGTACATTTGAAGCCCATTCTGCTACGATAATGGCTTGAAAACTGAAGCATGACTTTGATGCAAAGAAAAACAATCCCTAATATCAGAATAAGGGACAATTTTGAGGGAAATATTACTTAGATTTGAGCATTGGCTTGTAAGAGAGCACTTCTGAAAATCCCCTGAATGCAATTGTTTATCTTGATTGTTAGCTACTTTAAAACACACTGGGAGGCTCCAAATCAAACTAATAGGGAGGCGGTTTCGAAGTATTTCTAGTAAGACTACCAGATTCTGTAACAACTTTGTTCCCTATGCCATCTGTCTGGTAAACTCACAAGATTGTATTCTATTTTAATAAATCTAATGGAATGAAAATTTAATCTTTTACAATAATATTTACTCGAAAATTTAGTATGAGTGGATATCTTATTTTAAAACTAGCTGTACCCGGCCACGCGTTGCTGTGGCTCAGTCTGGTTAAATGGAAAAGAAAGAAAAGAGAAAGCGCACGTTTGTAATATGTTTAATTTCACAATGCTTGTGGGTATACGTCCAACAGATGGTGCTGTTTTTCAAAAAAAGCATGTTTTTACCTGTCACAGGTGTGACATCTGTATAATAGTAGGTATATAAAAACACGCGCGTATTCGAATGCAACGTTGTGTCAAAATTTCAAAGCAATCGGTGAAGAACTTTCGGAGCTTTAAGATTTTGAACAAACGAACATTTACATTTTTATTTATATATAATGCATATATGAAGAATGGAGGAATGTATGTTAATTCCAGTATGAGGAGGAACCCATTGGTTGTCACTTAATGCTTAAATCTTTTCTCAATTTCATCCCTCAAGACTTTATTAGGTAGAAAGATACTTTTTTGCAACCTGATATGTGAGAAGAAAAAGGGAGGAACTAAATGAGGCAATTGTATCTCCTGCAACCCCTTGGAAGTAGTCAGAGATACCATATTTGCTTATGTGAAACCCGGAGACTACTTGGCTAATGTTCATGTCTATCTCCATCTTACATGGATGGTGAGTCTAACATATTTTCTTTGACATTTTTTATTTCTCTTTTCAGTCTCTGCCTCAGTCTAAATGTGTGGGGAAAATGTCAGCCTGGATTTGTCAAGCAGGTTCAAGAAGGAGAGCCAGTTTGCTGCTACGACTGCGTTTCTTGTCCAGAGGGGCCCATCTCCACTCAGGAAGGTGGGTGACATCAGAGGGAAAGTTACTGGATTCATCCAGAGCACTTTGATCAATATGCATATCAACAACACCTGTAAGTTAATTGTTTTGTCCTTAATTTTCATGGTGTCCAATTTCTTCCATAATCAGAGGGATAAGAAAACTATCCTGAAGGATGAGGTAGGAAGGATAGGAAGGACAGGAAATCTCTCTTTTATTTGCCAATTTGGATGCATCCTTCCATATTTATCTTTCTTAGGAACATCTGGATTCTTTGTAACTTGAATGATTTTAGATCAATGTGTTTTGCTCACCCAAATCAGGTTTACATTACAGGCCAAAAGATTGCATCAATCGATCATTCAATTA
>NW_015389043.1:94195-123794 GCF_001527695.2 Protobothrops mucrosquamatus | reverse complement strand
CTTTTCATTTTTACAGAGTAAAAATGCAGATAAGAGACTTAGTTCCTCTTCTTGAATTCCATCATGAATTAATCTTCCTTAAGATCTCTTTGTTTTCAAATATATTTGTAGCGGAGCTGGGGCGAGATTGGGGCCAGCTGAGAGGCTTTGCTGGAGCCCTGCCGATCCGGCAGGGAAAGGAGAAGCTCCGGCAGCCGCTGTTGGTCTGGTGGTGGGGCGTGCCCCTTGGGAGGGATCAAAAAGAAGAAGTTGACTGAGGGGAGGAAAAAGGAATGGAAGGTGGCGATTCTTGGATGTTGGGTGAAGAAAGGGGAATGAAGAGAGAGAGAGAGAGAGTAGCTTGCTGGAGTTTTTTCCGTTAAGAACAAGCCGGGCAAAGAGGGAGAGAGAGACAGTAAGAAAGTGAGGGTTTTTGTGTCCTTTTTTCTTGCTTCATTGCAGGCAAGGCGGGTGGAGGGAGGGGGGAGCTGAAGCTTTTATCATTTTCTTCGTTGCGGGCAAGCCAGACGAAGAGAGGGAGAGAGGGTAGGTCGGGGGGGGTATTTCTTTTCCTTCGTTGGGGCAAGCTAGGCGGAGGGAGAGTGAGGGAAGAGTTTGACCGGGTGTAATGTAATTTTTTTAAATAGGGAAGAGTTAGAGGGGGAGCATAGAGAGGTTTTTTTGTATGATCAGCTGGAAGAGGCAAAGGGATCAGAGAAGGGGAGATTACGTAGAGTGAGGGCAGAGAGAGATGAGGAGAGTGGAGAAGAAAGGTTCCTGTGAGCTCCAGAGAGAGATTGACTACCATCATCCATGCAAGCTGCTGTTACCAGGGTCTGACTACCATCATTGTATGCCAGCTGCTGTTACCAGGGACTGACAACCATCGTCTTACGCAAGCTGCTGTTACCAGGGACTGCTGACCATCGTCACATGCAAGTTGCTGTTACCAGGGACGGACTACCATTTTGTGATTTGTGATTTGTGATTTTATTAGATTTATACCCCGCCCTTCTCCTGGCGGACCCAGGGCGGCTTACAGCAGCTAAAAACAGATAAAAACCCTACAAACACCATTTTAAAATATAATTAAAAGAAATATTAATTTTGCCGTTTCATTTAAAATTTTGTTAATACCCAATATAAAATCAAATTAAAATCCAATCTAAAATACCCCTCAGGCCAGCCCCGCTAGCTGGAATAGCCATGTCTTGAGGGCGCGGCGGAAGGAGGGGAGATCCGGAATTACCCGGATCTCTGGGGGGTAGTTCGTTCCATAGGGAGGGGGCTCCAACAGAGAAGGCCCTCCCTCTGGGGGTCGCCAGCCGGCACTGTCTGGCTGACGGCACCCTGAGGAGACCCTCTCTGTGGGAGCGTACCGGCCGATGAGAGGCAATCTGTGGCAGAAGGCGGTCTCGGAGATAACCAGGTCCGATGCCATGGTGCNTCTGATGACGCGATGAGGGCGGAGTAGTAGTTAGATCTAGCCACCCTCATCGCCACTAGGTAGGATCTAACATGCATCCTTACCTGTGCTCGGTCGGATTCGGTTCGGCTAGCCCTCCAACTGCTCTCTAGGCGTCTTTTCCGGCGTTTCATCTCTCTCAGCTCCTCAGTAAACCAGGGAGCCAGTTGAGATCTGCGCCAGGTCAGAGGCCGCAAAGGCACGACTCGGTCCAATGCTGCGGCAGCGGCTACTTCCCAGGCCACCGCCCGATGTTCCGCCGAGTCATGAACTAGATCCTCCGGATATGGCCCAAGCTCCGTCCGGAACCTCTCAGGGTCCATCAGGCGCCTGGGACGGAACCATCTACGCGGTTCCGACTCCCTGCAGCGGGGGGGAGCGGTCCGGAAATCCATCTTCAGGAGTGAATGATCTGACCATGACAGGGGCTCAATAACTACCTCCCCCATTTCCAGATCATTCTGCCACTGGCCAGAGACAAAAATTAGATCCAGTGTGTGTCCTCCCGTGTGAGTGGGGGCATGCACTAATTGGGTCAAGTCCAAGGCCGTCATGGAAGCCAAGAACTCCTGAGCTGCTGCCGACGTTTTGCCCACTGATGGCAGATTGAAATCCCCCATGACTATAAGTCTGGGGGTCTCAACCGCCACCCCGGCTATTACGTCAGCCAGCTCAGGCAGGGCCATTGATACATAGCAGGGGGCCAGGTATATAATCAACAGGCCCACTTGCACCCCTTGCCCCCATTTCACAAGGAGGGACTCCACACCGTCTATCTGAGGTACAGTGGTCTCCCTCGGACATAGGCTCTCCCTTATAATGGTCGCTACCCCACCGCCCCTACCCCGGGTCCTTGGCTGATGGAATACCTGGAAACCCGGCGGGCAGATGTCCACGAGGGGCACACCCCCTTCCGTGCCCAGCCAGGTCTCGGTGATACCTGCCAGGTCCGCACCCCCCTCTTGAATAAGATCTTGGATGAGGGGGGCCTTGTTTACCACGGACCTGGCATTGCATAGCATCAGCCGGTGATCCCGGGCCCGAGGGTCTAAGATCCCTGGGGGCCGAGTGGAGTCCTGAGGACCAGAGCACCCACAAGCTTGTAAACAGCGTGTGCGTGCTCCCAAAACCCGATGTGGTCCTCTGCTCCTGCCATATCTGCCCCTCCCACTGACCGTACTGATCACACCACCATCATCCCCTGTAAGCTCTTACTGCCTGGGATCGACTATAATTATTCCACGTGAGTTACCGCCAAGAGAGATCGACCATCACTGCCCCAAGTGAGTGGCTGCCGACCATGAATGAGTATCACCAGACTACGTGCCCCTGTCAAGCAGAGGTGCCAAAGTGAGAGACCCTTTGGGCCAGCAGCCAGGTCAAGAGGAGGCTAGGAGGGCCCGGACTTCAGCGGTCCCTATGGGGGTGGCGCTACATATTTATCAAATTTATGTGGCTATCTGTTTCAGACTAAGTGACTCTTGGTGGCATACAATTAAACCAACAATTAAAAATTAAAACAATGAGATATAAATGCCAAGAAAGCAAGAGAGGAGTACATCAAGATGCTACCTACCATGCAACCAGCAGATAGGGCCCTGTAACCAGGGGATCCCCAGGACTGTTGAAAAAAACCCACACCTTTAGGAATTTCTAGAAGGCCTCACAGTTTGGAGATTTTCAAGAAAAAGTCATAGAGAAAGTGATCATGTTCATACAAATTTAGAGTTTCATATTCAAGACACTTCAGGCAAAAGACTCCTTCTCTTTGGAGAGTCTTGTCTCTTCTATTCAGCTGTCTTATCTTAATATAACTATCTTATTACTTAGCTTGTTCATCCATGGCTGGATGAACAAATAAAATTATTAATTGATTTATTTAGCTATTTCATGATTATGTTGGAATTTAATTTCATTAGTCTTATGAAGAGCATATATGTTTATTTATTTCTGTTTTAAATAAGTGTAAATAAGCTTAATTTTCACATTGGTGCAAAGGAAAAATACAAAAGCTCAATAACTGCAATAAAAAAATTAAATGTTCTGAGCCGAAGAAACAATTTCACAATCATTTCCGCACTTTTATCATTAGATGTTCCTTAGTGTTTAGATCTGGCCTCAGGATAATAATGTAGCATTTGGGGAAGAAGATGCAACCCAGCAGTCCAGCACTGGAGGTCAAGATGGAGAAGATCTGCACAATCACCATGGACTTTCCTTTGGTGCTCAGGTAGGTGGGCAGGAAGGAGACCCAGACACTGCAGAAGACCAGCATGCTGAAGGTGATCAGCTTGGCTTCGTTGAAGGCTCCAGGCAGATTCCTGGCCAGGAAAGCTACAGTGAAGCAAATGGCAGCTAGGAAACACATATAGCCAAGGACAAAATAAAACATGGTGATAGAGCCTTCATTGCATTGAAGGATGATATCTCCAGGCTGGGAGTGTAAGTCAGAGCCAGGGAATGGGGGAGAAATTCCCAGCCATAAGGCACAGATGAAAATTTGGCCAGCAGAACCAGAAAGGATGATGGAGTTGGCCAAGGTCTTCCCCAACCATCTTCTCACATTGTTCCCTGGTTTTGAGGCTAGGAATGCCAGCACCACTGTGACTGTTTTGGCCAACAGAGAAGACACAGCTATTGAGAAAACAATGCTGAACACTGTTTGTCGGAGAAGACAGGTGGCTTTCCTTGGTTGTCCGATGAAAAAAAAGGAGGACAAGAAACAAAGCAAGAGGGAAACCAGGAGGATGTAGGAGAGGTCACGGTTGTTGGCTTTGACAATGGGAGTTTCTAGATATTTAATGAATATGATTAAAATGAATCCTGTGGTTAGGATCAAGAGTAGGGCAAAGGAGACCAGGATGATGCCCAGATGTTCTTCATAGGACAGGAAGGTTATTCTTTTCTGGATACACTGAATTCTCTTCTTGGTTGGATATTGATCATCTGGGCACTTGCTGCATTTTTCAGTATCTGAGAAAAACAGAAAATAATATTTCTTTTATATCTCTTTTCACCTTTCAAGAAAGATCTTCTCTGGATGTTAGATGATACTGACCAACCATGGCAGGTCCCAATATTGAAAATACAAATGAGGGCTGGTTGATAATACTAAGTGTGACTGTGGGAATGTCCCACAAACCTTACATCATATTGCGATGGTATGCCCCCTCAGAAGGTTCCCTGGATCCCTGCATGAAATACATCGCCCTAAGGGCATTGCTGCCCAATGGTTAATCTATCTAGATATCCAGCCATAGGCTTTGCCACTCTAGTACCTGCTCATACATAATTTAATTTTATTCATAATTATACCCATCATTCATATTATGCATTTTTGAAATAATTCACTGTTCTGGTGTTTTATATTTTGATACACATTTTTATTTGTTGTTTCTGCTAATTTTATGTATTAATGCTGTATTCTGTTACACCATACGAAATAAATAAAATTAATTAGTTGGTTCTTTTCTCCCTGCTTTCTGTTAGATCTGGTTCCTTTTATTCTCAAAAGTGGAAGTAAGGCTTTCCCCCCACTTTTAGAACCACAACTGTATTCCTTTTTTGTTGCTGTTATAACTGTTTGTATTTCATTATTTAATATCCAAGGAAATTGAAAGATAAGAAGAAAAGGGAAGTCACAATAGCCATCCAACCAAGGAAACCATGATGGTGGTTATGCTGAATCTGGGAATGTTAAACTGGCCTAAAAACAATATTTGTGTTTTACCTCTTAATCCATTATATGGAAAATTAAAGCACTAAAAATAAAAGAGGCAGATTTTACCCCTAATAAGGGTACATTTAATTTATGTCCTTTCTTTCACACAGATAATCTCTCCATGGTTTTTATGGCAAGTCTTCTGTACGTATTTCTCTCAACCCTTGAATCCAAATGCTCTACCTCCATGGATCCCTGAATTAGATCTTTCTGCTTATGTGGTTCCATGAACTTAATAAAGATTGACTGATTAATTAATCAATCTTTTGGCCTGTAATATAAACTGGGTTTGGGTGAGCAAAAGCCATTGATCTGGAACCATTTCTCAATTTCAAAGAATGCAGATGTTTCTAAGAACATGGGAGGACAGTTCCAAATTGGCAAGAAAAGAGAAATTTCCTGTGATGCAAGTAATCTTGCACAATCCACCGTGTTCTTCTATCTCTTCTTACTTCTTCCTTCAAGATCTTTTTCTTATTCCTCCCATTATGGAAGAAATTGGGCATCTTGAAAATTAAGAACCACAAAATTGTCAACGTTAGATGTGTCTCTTTTAAAATGCACACTGCTCAAAATGTTATGGATGAATCTAGCACCCTTTCCTCTGGAGAGACTCACCTTCCTGAGTGGAGATGGTTCCCTCTGGACAAGGAACACAGTCATAGCAGCAAACTGGCTCTCCTTTCCGAGCCCGTTTGAAAAATCCAGGGCGACAATTTTCCACACATTTGGACTGAGGCAAAGACTAAGGAGAAAAAGAAGGAATGCCAAACGAAGTATGTTAGAACTAACCATCAATGAAAAATGGAGGTAGACATAAACATTAGTCAAACAATTGCTGGACTTCATTTAGGCAAATAAGAAATTTTTAATTAACTCAATGTTGCAGGGAATACAACTACTGGCAGATTCTTCATTTAGTTTCTCCTTTTTGCTTCTAGACTATCTCGTTGTAATACAGGACATTTCTACTTAATAAATTCTGGAGAGAAGCAATTGAGAAAAGATTTAAGCATGAAGTGACAAATAGTGGTTCCTCCACATGTTTGCATTAACATGCATCCCTTCTTTCTTCATAAATCCGAGTATTTAAAGTATGATGCTTTATCATTTTAAAGTTTAGAATGAAATTTATTCTGAAAGGCTTGTGAAAATTTTATTCTACTAGATTTATTAGAACAGAATAACAATCTGGTGAAGAAAGAAACTTCTGACCGGTGGGATCTGGAAAGGTTTCTTCTGGACTACAGCCACCCCCATTTGAAAGTGATCCAGAACCACCCCCATTTGAAAGTGATCCAGAACCACCGCCACCCCCCAGTTAAAATATAAAGGAAAATTTCATTACAGATTAGGGCTGTTCAATAAACTTAGAGAGTGCTTGGGAAGGATTCCATGGATGAGGATCCTCAAGGGGAAAACAACTCAAGAAGCTTGGGAAATTTTGAAAAAGTCCCTTTCAACTCTGATATTCTATTCCACTCCACTCCCTTCCATTCTACTCTCCACATTCAGTTCTCACTGAAGATCATTGTATTTGGTGAATAGGCTGAGCCACCCCTCCTAAGGCTCTGAAAAATAGAGAAAAGACACCAATATTTCACCCACCTTGTTGAGCAACTTTAGCCGTGAAAGAGCATCTTGATTGATAGTAATTCTCTGTCTTTCAAAACTCCCTATTTGCTCTCTAATGGGATCCTCCCTGGAGAGAACTATCAAGCTTATGATGTTCAGATCTGCTGCTATATCCCCATTTTGGTCCAAGTACAGTTTCACATGGGAAAGATTGCAAAACACATTCTTCTTCAGAAATGGATGGAACTAGAACAGAAATATCCAGGAATTTTAAAAGCAGAAAACTTTTTTTTTTAAAATCCCAGACGGTCTTTTTACATTGGAATCTTTCTTCTACAGTTGTCTAATTTGCAAATGTCCTGAGTTGGCAGAACAAGTGTTCAGAAGAGAAAAAGAAAGGTTCAGCAAAATCTGTCACGATATATCATATATATCACAAAATATATATTGATAAAATAAATAATTGATAAAATTGGTAAAACATGGGGCGCATTCTAGACTGGGTCAAAATAAATTGAATGAGCGGCTTCCGGTTTGTGCTCGCGGTGCTGGCGGACATGTGAGTTGATCGCTCCCTCCCCCGTCCGGTTTTCTCCCGCCGGGAGACCCTGAAAAAGGTCAAAAGTCATCCTGGAGGGGCAATGAGCGGGGAAGAGGACCTCCCGATTGATCGCTACATTAACAGAATTTTGCAATTCTGAAAGTACAAATTTCCTACCAATGTTTTTTTTCAGCCTGAATATTTAGACTAATCCTTTCTCTCACATTATACCTCTGTGGGCTTCTCCCCTCTTATCCAATCCTTCCCTAGGCAGCATTGCTTCTCCCTGTCCCAAAAGTCATCCCCATATATCATTCCACTTCCTAAATAGATTACGGGAATGCTGGTGATTTCAATAAAACAATTTTTTGATGTGATTAGGAATCTAGTTAAGTGATGACTGGATGGTATGATAATTATGTGGATAAAAATTGTTTTCCTATTGTACTCAATAATTTTCAGTGTTCCCCATAAAACGCGCTAATTATAAATAGCAATTAGTCCTTGGTCATCTATTCTTCTATATTTTGTGTATTACAGAAAACTAGAGTCGACAAACCATGATTTTTGGATAAAATATTTATAACAATTCATAGACAAAACTATTTTGAGCTTATTTAAAAAGAAAAAAATATTTATGATTTCCTGATACAGGTAAATGCATAAATAGAAAAATATCTGATTTTTAGCAACGAAGTATGGCATGTCTTATAAGAAAAAAAGGATAACAGCTTTAATACCAACATTTCATTAAGAGTACATTTGTACATTTTCTTATATATTTGTGTGTGTGTATGCTGGTCACTGATTATAATAAATTAGTAGTATGTTCATGATTGGATAATAATCATATGTAATTGGATGACAATGTATTAATGATGCACTGAAGAAAGGATGATGGAAATTATACTTGATAAGAATATTTGTGAAAATAATCTCAAAATAGTCATTTGCAAACCAAATGTGAGTTGCGAGAGTGGATTGCTCATGGAAAGAAGGCAAATGCATCCATAAAAGGTTCAGGAGCGAATGCCCTGGTTTGGAGAGAAACTAACTCAAGTACAAAGTCACTTTGCAGGCACCACACTTTGCACAAATATTGGATCAGTTTTAGAAAAAAGCAAGGAAGCCAAGGAAGAGATCAAAAAAGCTGCTTTTAGCCTTGAGGAAAGGCAACAAGGAGAAGAGCCATATTGGTCTATGGGCAGTGGTGGGATTCCAATATGTGAACAACCGGTTCTCTATGTGGATGCCACTTCTGGAAGTCCATTCTGGGCCTGGGCAACAAAAATTTAGCAACCGGTTCTGCCGAAGTGGTGCGAACCGGCTGAATCCCACCACTGTCTATGAGGCTGAAAATCAGAAGGAGTCTGGAATCACTTTTTTCCAAATGACACAATTTCTCGGTTGGAGAAGGGAGGACACGGCACTCTTTCAACAAGTGAAAAAAATGTTCCATAGAACATTTTCTTATAACTCTGCTGTTGATTCCAGAGTGTTGGACATGGAAAAATAAGCTCAATCACAAGATATGAGATTCTGGCTGAATGAGGTGAAGAACATCCTAAAAGGAGGATAAAATTTAGAACTGATCCAATGAGCCAGTCAGGTTTAGTCTCCACTTCACTGATTAAAGGCCTGATTAAAACATATGAAGAACGGTTGCAGGAATTGGGTTTGGCTAATCTTGAGAAAAGGAGGACCAGGGGGGACATGATAGCAGTATTCCAGTATCTGAGGGGCTGCCACAAAGAAGAGGAGGGGGTCAACTTATTTTCCAAAGCATCAGAAGGCAAGACAAGAAGCAGCGGATGGAAACTAATCAAGGAGAGAAGCAACATGGAATTAAAGAGATGCTTCCTAACAGTGAGGACAATTAACCAGTGGAACAGCTTGTCTCCAGATGTTATGGGTGCTTCATCACTGGAGGTTTTTAAGAAAAGACTGGACAGCCACCTGTCTGAAATGGTATATGGCAGGGGGCTGGACTAGAAGACCTCAAAGGTCCTTTCCAGCTGTTTTGATTCTGATTCTGTTTTAATGCAAAGACCCAGTAGCTATCAATTGGAGAAGCTTTAACTGAGATTTCTGTAAAGACGAGGGATTGCATTACACCGTCACGGGGTCTGCTCCAAATTTATGATCGTAAAATTCTAAAATGCTAATCACCAATTCATAAAGACAGGAATTTATTTTAAAACGCACATGTCGTTTATAAAATTAACACTGTTTAATATCAAACTATATATGTCACGGTGCCCCCGTCTATGGAACATTGTCCACAAGTGATTAGGTTGGCCAAACTTGTTGGCCTTTTGAAGCACAAGAAGGTTGAGGTGGTTCCCCTCCTCCTTTGTATTCCCTCTCCAAAGAAAGTAAGTTTGATGGTTCATTGTTGGAACCCCATACCTGCCATGGCTGCAGCCTTTGAGCCCCCAGCCTCTCTTCTCCCTCTTTCCTACTCCTCTTGGATACGGAGGAATATGCAGCATTCAAGGTATGGGCCAGAGTGTTAATCAAGGAGTAAGCAACGCGGTTAGATCGGTTCCAGAACCTGCTTCTTTCCACTTTGGTCTTCAGTGGTGATTTCTGAGTACATCTTCTCCGGCCTTTGAGAGAGATGATGTCTTTTGAAAAAGAACAGCGAAAAGACTGATCTCCTAACTGTGGTTGCACAAAGAGATCTGGTTCGAAGGAACTGTTGTTGGTCCATTTTTTCCACTGAAAACCGTAGGTCCAAACACTATGGACATATTTGAGCAATGTCTGTCTTTTTATTTGCCGCTCCCCAAATCTTGCAATTATCCAGACTTTTCCTTCAATAGGTTCAGGCAAACCTTGAAGTGTCGAATGGAAAAGAAGAAATCTGTCCTGAACGGAAAAATATTCTGTGAAATGAACAAAGACATTGACTTGTCTCCACTTAGAGACTGCATCCCTGAAGGGTTCTGTGTTTCCAGTGGTTGAGAATTGTCGTGATATAACAACACAAATTCCATTCCTGACAAGGATAGGAGTAAAAGTCCTCATGAAATTCTCTCCCTTCTCCGTATCTGAGGTGAAGAGACCAATCAAGGTCCATCTGAAATGGAGGAGCAGTTGGACAGTTCCTCTATAGAGAATCCCTAATTTGGGGAGCATCTGATAGAAAAAAGGGAATTTACTTTTATCACTCAGAGCTTCTGAAGCAGTGAAACGGATCTGAAAAAAGCAGTGAAAAATACGGTATTAGGGTCACTTATTAGCTTTCAATAAATCCAAATTTTGTCATGAATATATTACACTATTGTATTGTCGATTAGCCAGTAGACCATATCAAGATACAGAATATTAAACACAGAACATTAGCAAGACCAGAAAAAAAGAAACATATTAAGTAAGAATCAGAATAAAGAGTGCAAATCATATTTCTGTATCATCCTACTTTTTTCTGCAAGCAGACCCACATTTGCAGATTTGAACTGAACTTTTTTCTTCAAATAAAGAGCCATATTATATGGAAGTTTTAAATTCTCTCCACGGAGGAAATATATTATTTTTTTAATAGAAGGATTGCAATAGGTCATTCATTTAATGTGCAGTACTGATCTCTCTCTTTCTTCTACAATTGACATTGAAATAATAGATGTGCTAAATCTTCTGTCTCTAGATTTCCAAAAATACAAACCTTTTCATTAGAAGGGACTTGGTTAAATCTGATATGAACGTGTGTTTGTATGTTGTATATGTTATTGCATAAAACATATGAAACATATGAGGAATATATGAAACATATGAAGAATGGTTGCAGGGATTGGGTATGTCTAGTCAACTGAAAAGAAGGAGTAGGGATGACATGACAGCAGTGTTCCAATATTTGAGGAGTTGCCACAAAGGAGGGAGGATCAACCTATTCTCCAAAGCACCAGAAAGTGAGACAAGAAGCAATGGATGGAAACTGATCAAGGAGAAAAGCAGCCTAGAGCTAACGAGAAACTTCCTAACAGTGAGAACAATTAACCCAGGGGTAGTCAACCTTGGCTCTTTTATGACTCGTGGACTTCAACTCTCAGAATTCCCTTTCCCCTCAGCATGGTTGGCTCAGGAATTCTGGGAGTTGAAGTCCACGAGTCATAAAAGAGCCAAGGTTGACTACCCCTGAATTAACCAATGGGATAGCTTGCCTTCAGAAGTTGTGGGTGCTCCATCACTGGATGCTTTTTAAAAGAGACTGGACAGCCACTTGTCTGGAATGGTACTCCTGCTCGAGCAGGGGGTTAGAATAGAAGACCTCTATAGTTCCTTCCAACTATTATTCTGTTAAATCAGTGGTTCTCAACCTTTTTAATGCCGCGACCCCAACCAGTCGTAAGTCGAGGACTAAACCAGTTGTAAGTCGAGGACTAAACCGGTCGTAAGTTGAGGACTACCCAACCGGTCATAAGTTGAGGACTTTCCCTGCCTGGGAGTGCTGCGCATGCGTGGTTCCGCCCCCTGCGCCGGCCGAGGCGTAGCTGGCAAGCGGCAGAGATGGAGCAGGCCGACCACCAGCTGACCCAGCCCAAGGGAGGTAAGGCACCCGCTGGAAAAGGGGGAAAAATGGCGGACAAAAAAAATGGCGGACAAAAAAATGGCGGACAGCCTTGCTTGGCGACCCCCGTGAAATGGTCGATCGACCCCAAATGGGGTCCCGACCCACAGGTTGAGAACCACTGTGTTAAATCTTCCATATTTAACCGTTGGGTCAGACTACTTGTGTAAATATCATCCTAAGATAGGCAGCCATTTCTGTATTTACGTATTTCACAATTTCGAAGAGGCATTATTAGACGCTCATCCACTTCAGTGTACCAGACTTACTGACAATGGCTATATCTTTCTCTCTTTGGTATCCCAGGTTCTTTCTACAGCCATCTTTTTAGCTTGTACTCCAGTTGTACGAGAGAGAGAGAGAGAGTGATCACATCTCTTAATATAATTTGTAACTTGTCCAGTCCAAGAGATCTTTAATCGAAATGTCCATTCTAGCAGGCAGAATTTTGGGAGTCAGTCAATTTCCATAGCTTAAATTTTATACCAGTAATTATGTGACCTATTTTAGACAAGGAAAAAAAAAACCCTCTCCCAATTCAGTTCTCAGGCAGAAGCTGAAGGCCTTTTATTTACCTCCAAGCTACTGTCAGATGTGATGATTGGGTTATTTCTAGTAATGATATATTTCAGGTCCAAAACTTCAGCTCCAGATAAGAACATGGGGTAACCTTGAGACCACGCACTTTAATAAATGAGGGTGAAGAAGATGGAAAGCTATGATTTTTTTTAAATTACGTGCCCGGATTTTAGACAAATAAGAAATTGTGAAATCCCAATTCAGTTCTCAGAGCACCAGCTGAGGTACTTTTTATTCACCCCCCCAAGATATTTCTCAAACAATGCGATTGGCTGTATTCTAGTAGTGATACTTTTTAACCCCAAACCTCAGCTCGATATAAGAGCACGGGCAAATCTCAGCTTTATATAATTTATTAAATGCAGTTAAATAAGATAAACAATTATGATTTTTTTAGAAAAAATCTAATCTGAAAATTTCCTTGTGCCTTTGCCCGAAGTGATCTCCTTTGATGCTGAGGGAGTCAAGTTCCTGCCTCAGAAAAAAAGACCTCCAGATAAAGAATGGGGTTACTTGCTCTATTGTGTTACCATTGAACAGGCATTTATGACTATGCCGTCATTTCCAAAGACCATAACTTTTGAGTCTGATTTATTAATATGCATTAATAAGGTCTATTGGGACAGCAAACCACTGTTTCCCCTGACTGACATATTGTGTAATTAGATGGTTCGTGACAAAACCGTTGTCAATAATAGCAATAGCACTTAGACTTATATAACACTTCACAGTGCTTTTTACAACACTCTCTAAGCAGTTTACAGAGTCGGCCTATTGCCCCCAACAATTTGGATCCTCATTTTACCGACCTCGGAAAGATGGAAGGCTGAGTCAACCATGAAAGGATCAGGATTGAACTGGCAATGAGCAGCAGTGAATTAGCCTGGGTTATCTGTACCTAAAGCCCTCGTATTCTTTGTCTTTTTTTCAAAGATACACTCTTTATCTACCCATTCTGAATTCTACTCAAGAGGAACAAGATATTGTTTTAGCCATGATATCTATTAGACTATTCAGGCTGTAATTGTAATATATTTCTCATTAAATTTACATATATAGGAATTACTATGGCCATCTTCCATTCAAGTGGGATATGGCAGCTATTATTTATTTGTGCATAAGAACTTGCTAATAGAGGGTCCCACAGATTGGGATATTTCTTGAATAGTTCAACCAGTAAAACCTTTCCAGTGGCTTTATTGCTCTTCAAGTCCTTTATGAAGAATTTGATAATGAACCATTAGAACAATTAACCAGTGGAACAACCTGCCTCCAGAAGCGGCGAATGCTCCAACACTGGAAGTTTTTAAGAAGAGACTGGACAGCCATTTGTCCCAAATGGTATAGGGTTTCCTGCCTGAGTAGGATGACCTCCAAGGCCCTTCCAACTTTATTATTACTACTACTATTATTACTATTATTATTATTATTATTATTATTATTATTATTATTATTATTATTATTATTATTACCAATTAGCAATAGCAATAGCACTTAGATGTATATAGAATAAAATACTTTATTGGCCACATGTGATTGGACACACAAGGAATTTGTCTCTATATACAAACAACGAGATAATACAATCAGTGTACATACAAACATACAAACAACATGTGCATACAAACAAGTGTACATACAAACAACAAGGTAATACAATCATAAGATGCCAAAAGGAGAAGGTAGTAGAAAAGATGAGAAGGATAATAATAATGCAGCCATATTTACTACATGGGTAAATATCCATAGACATAAGACATAACTGTGGTAATTAGCAGAGTGATCGCACAAAGGAGAGGCACAAAGGCACAATCAAGCAGAGTGATGGCACAAAGGAAAAAAAGCTGTCTTTGTGTCTAGTTGTTTTGGCAGGGGAAGAGTTGAAACAATTTATGTCCATGATGTGAGGGGTCTGTATTTATTTTCTCAGCCTTCTTTCTGGCTCATGCAGTATATAGATCCTCAGTGGAAGTCAGGCTGGTTGCAATTGTTTTTTCTGCAGCCCTAACTATCTGTTGAAGTCTGTGCCTGTCCTGTTTAGCTGCTGTACCAAACCAGACAGTTATAGAAGTGTAAATGACAGACTCAATCATTCCTTTATAGAATTGTATCAGCAGCTTCTTGGGCAGTCTGAGCTTTCTGAGTTGACGCAGGAAGAACGTTCTTTGTTGTGTCTTTGTAACGATGGTCGTAATATTAGATATCCATTTCAAATTCTGGGAGACTATACAACCCAGAAGCTTGAAAGCCTCTACTGTTAATACTGTGTTAGCTAATATTGTAAGAAGTGGTAGAATATCCTCTTTCATCTTCACAGGTTTAAATATGTTCATCTCCAGATTGTTCCAGCTTCACCACAGGGTACATACCTCCCCAAAATGCTTTACAGCACTCTCTGGGCAGTTTACAATGTCAGCATATTGCCCTCAACAATCTGTGTCCTTCATTTTACCAACCTCGATAGGATGGAAGTCTGAATCAACTTTGAGCCCTGTCAGGATCAAACTCCAGATTGTGGGCAGAGTTTGTCTTACATGTCTTATATATTATATGTCTTATCAACTTTAGATAAGACAAGCCATTGGGATTCTTTTCATGAATCTGGGATTTGTACATCATTGGAAGTATCATTACTTTGACTAAGATGATATACAAAATAAGAGCTTTCCATCAGTGCTTCTTGTGATACAGAAGACCCTTTGATTGGACACAGAGCCTCTCCTTACCTTCGCAAAGGTGCAGCAGAAGGCCCCAAAGCAATGGGGATGGTGTAATGAGATGTCATGGTTGCTTTGATGCTTTCCCCCTCCCCAATGTCAATCCCAACACTAGATAACATTCCTAGAGTGTCCATAGAGAAAAGCAGCTCTTGAATTCCATAGATATAGTTGGATTTATCGCTTACCCATCCTACCAACCCACTCACTTGACTAGAAAGAGAGGCACACATACAAACCTGTGGAATTTTGTATGGGGCTATTAATGTTGACGTCTGGATGGAGTTGTCTCTGTCATCTCCATCAAAAATAGCCAAAAGGTTGTCTTTCTTTCCACAGCTGTAGTTGGGAACATTGGCTTCTCCAGTCGAGAGCATGTCCAGCAAGGCATCTGAAGTGACAAAGGTGTTCAGATAGTTGTCATGGAGATTGTAGCCAAGTGTGAGATTGCGCAGGAGCTGGGAATTTTTATTGACCACTTGAATAGCGAAAATAAAGCATAGGATTTTAGACTGATCTGAAGATATTTTACTGTAAAAAAAATGTTCATTTTATCATCACTAGCACACCACCACTCTTCCTCAAAATAAGACAAAGAAAGCATGGAAATCAAAATGATTCAGGAAAGCATAAGGACAGGTGGAGAACAAAATGAGAGTGCTAGAATTATGAACAGTGCGTATGCAACTCCATTATCCTGAATGACTTACGAGTGAGACTGACTGGAAGGAGCTGCATTGAAAGGGAACGTTATATTCGATATTTTTGTTGCAGTGGTGATAATACTAATAAGATGGTCCCCTGGTCTATAATAGCTCCATGGTTTTTTTTCATCCTGGTGCTCCAAAGTCAGGGGACATTTCATTCGACGATTCCCAGAGACTGGCAGAGACAACAGTAGCATCAGAAGCAGAGGCAGGAGGTCCATAATTCATGGGGATGAATCAATCCGCGTCCCGTTTCTAAACAGGAACAGGAAGAAGAGTTGAAGAATTAGGAGCCCTCTCACAAGTGCCAGTGGCTTTCCTGATTCAGACAGAGACAAAGCAAACTTCACCTGGAAAGGAGAGAAGGGTACATTTAACAGCACGGTCCCTGCCTGTCCTAAAATTCATACAACACAGAGTGTGACCTAAAGCTTTTATCCTTTTCTGATGCAAGATCCCCTCCATGTTGCTTCAGTTTGATGTTTACCTCGAAGGCAGTCACTGGAGATGGAGAAGAAGACATCTCAAAGAGCAGGATGGTGATAATTACAGTGATAAACAACTTTTCCTCTGGGGATCCTGAACTTCTTCCTTGGCTCCATTTTCAGAAAGGAAGCTGGAGTACAGCACGCTAGTGAAAAATTACATATACACCCTTGAGGGTGATGTTCTGTAGTGGTTGTGGTCTGTCCTGTTAGGACATGTCTGGAAAATGATGCTGCAGGAAGACACAGTATTTCAACATCTATGCTGTTAACCTCTGCTGTCCTTCAACGTGGTAGCTTTTCTCCAGAGACTGCTGGGTAAGGTCACCCAGAGCTATGGAGTTTGGTGCCACTCTAGGTTGAGAACACTGAATGTTTTTGAATGGTATTATTGAGTAAATATGGAGAAAAATATAGGGCAAATATTTTCTTTCCTTGATACTAATTCATTGCCCCACCACCAAAAACCAGTTTGAAGGGACATGGTTTCCCTTCTTCTGATTGTGTTTGGATGCACTCCATGATGGTGGGGCTCTTTGACCTTCACATCTCTGAGGCTGTGTGTGATTCTCCTTCCCATGACTGCCAAGAGCTTGAAAGGGATGGTTGGGTATGCCTGTGTTCCTGGTGTATCTGGGTCAGTTGTAAGAAAAATTAAGTTTCTTGTTTGCAAAGAAGGTACAGTGAAATTAGTGGATCAGAGGAATGCTGTGGACATAATTTACTTGGACTTCAGTAAGGCATTTGATAAAGTAGATCACAACCTACTACTTAACAAGATAGAAAAATGTGGGGTAGACATCATCACCACCAGATGGATCCGTAGCTGGCTGACCGGCCGTACTCAGCGAGTGGTCCTCAATGGAACCGCATCTACATGGAGCGAAGTGTGTAGTGGGGTGCCCCAGGGCTCCGTTCTGGGCCCAGTGCTCTTCAACATCTTCATCAACGATTTGGACGAGGGAATAGATGGGGAACTCATCAGATTTGCAGACGACACCAAGCTGGCAGGAATAGCCAACATTCCAGAAGACAGGCTTAAGATACAGAAGGATCTGGACAGACTTGAACACTGGGCACTATCTAACAAAATGAAATTCAGTGGTGAAAAAAGCAAGGTTCTACATTTAGGCAAGAAAAACCAAATGTACAGGTATAGTATAGAGGGTACCTTGCTCAATAGTAGTAACTGTGAGAGGGATCTCGGAGTCCTAGTGGACAATCACCTAAATATGAGCCAGCAGTGTGCTGCAGCTGCCAAAAAGGCCAACACAATGCTAGGCTGCATTATCAGAGGGATAGAATCAAGATCACATGAAGTGTTAATACCACTTTACAATGCCTTGGTAAGGCCACACTTGGAATACTGCATCCAGTTTTGGTCACCGTGATGTAAAAAAGATGCTGAGACTCTAGAAAGAGTACAGAGAAGAGCAACAAAGATGATTAGGGGACTGGAGGCTAAAACATATAAGGAACAGCTGCTGGAATTGGGTATGTCTAGTTTAATGAAGAGAAGGATGAGGGGGGACATGATAGCAGTGTTCCAATATCTCAGGGGCTGCCATAAAGAAGAGGGAGTCAAGCTATTTTCCAAAGCGCCTGAAGGCAGGACAAGAAGCAACAGATAGAAACTAATCAAGGAGAGAAGCAACCTAGAACTAAGGAGAAACTTCCTGACAGTTAGAACAATTAACCAGTGGAACAACCTGCCTCCAGAAGCGGTGAATGCTCCAACACTGGAAGTTTTTAAGAAGAGACTGGACAGCCACTTGTCCGACTTGATGACCTCCAAGGTCCCTTCCAACATCATCATCATCATCATCATCATCATCATCATCATCATCATCATCATCATCATCATCATTATTATTATTATTATTATTATTATTATTATTCTTTTCTTAAATTTTGTCAAACATAGAAGTGTCCTGTTTTCCTTCCCTTTTTCTTCTAAACACAAACACAAACACAAAAACACACACACACACAAACATGTGCTAACTTTTGAATTTCAATTCAGCAACTAAATCTCTCGGCCTCTCAGGAATCTTGGAGGGGATGAGATGGGGCAACAGAAGGAAAGAATGCCTGGAGTTTTCCTAGTTTTGGTTCTCAAGCCAGCTCAACTAAAACAGACTAACAGAGATTTTGTAACGTGCTTTTTATTGGAAAACTTTGTAGAGTTGGAAAGGTAAGCGACATGAAGGGACATTTTATCATGCTTGGTGGATATGTAAAAAAGCTTACAAAACTGGATTCAAATACATACGCTGAGACAGAGGATTTTAAAAATAAATATTCAGCTGAAGTCAGAATGCTTCCTTTGAGGATTGATAGATAAACAATGAGAGAAATGCCATAGATTAGAAGATTATTTCAATATATGATTGCTGTCACAAGATTACTATATGTACAAAGTTAGAAAGAATTCAGCATTACCCACCACTGAGGAACAGCTGATGAAATTGCCAAGCTTGCTGAGATGGATAAACTGACATCTCCGATTAAAGAACGGACAATATCTGCATTTATTGGTGACTGGAACACATTTATCAACTTTTTGCATAAAAAGTCCACAAAAATCAATTTGCGATTTAGGATTTTAAACGATTAGACAGGATAGGTTATAGAAAAAAGAAAGTCATAAGGTAACTGTAGACAGAGTTTAAAATATTTCTCTCTTTCTTTTTGGTTTTCTCTGTTGTAATTTAATTTATATGAGACTTTACCAGGAGAGCATCCATCTGCAACTGGAAAGTCCTCTCCTTTCTAATTGCTATCCAAGAGATTGACCGTAATCTTCAACTCCACTCCAATGTATACCTGACCTGTGTTTCAACTTTAATGAGGATTATCCAGATGCCAGAATGACTTGGGATGCTGTTTTGGTCTCAGCAGGGGAGGCCAATGTCCAAAATTATAGCTGTGGAAGGAAGGACTTTTTCATTGTCCTTGAAGGGACTAAGACTGACATCTTCTCTCAGATTGCCACCATGTTGGCCTCCTACAAAATCATGTGTGTGTGTGTGTGTGTGTCTATTTATAAGGTTCTGCAGCCTATTTCCCACGCTGTAGGGGTCAGTAGGAACAGCTGCAACATCTGAGCAGAATGAGAAGATAAGCAATCCTTGCGCCAAAGTTTCTATCTCCGAGAGGAGAAATTTCTTGCTTCTTCATAACAACCACCATGTTTATAACAATTTTACTTTTCTTTTTCTGGGGGAAAAAGCAGCTTGCACTATTGCATATTGTGAATGTCATCTTTTCATTCTTTTTCAGATCTGCCCTGTTTTGGAAGAACAAAATTCAGTGACATTCAGGCCCCTCCTGCTTCTATTACACATTTCATCGTCCTTATTTCCAACACACATTTTCAGAGGGAGGCTAGACAGGAAAGCCACAAAAAGAGGACTTGGACTCTTCCCTAGAAGGGGATGGAAAGGATCTTGTCCCTAAAAACCACAACTAAAAAATTGAATTTGTAGAGCTTCCCACCCAACCTTCACTATACGTTGCTGGCATATCAATAAGGTTCCCATTGCACAAGTGCCATATTTCAAATATCTGGGTGTGGCATCCTAAACCTCAGGTAGGCTAAGACCACTGTACAGATCTGATGCCTTGAGGATTTAAAAAAAAAAGGTTAGTGGATATCTTAGAATTTTATTGTACAAAGTTAGGGACAATATTTTCCAACTACTCTTTAACTATTTCAACCAAAATTGTTGGTCGCCTCATGTACGGAGAACAATTTGGACTATTTTGTAGGTATGGACGGAAAATGTTGAAACTTAAAATTCTTCTATCTCACATTTCTACATTGCTTCTAGTCGTAAGCTGCTCCTTTGTATTCAGGTCTGGCCTCAGAATGATAATGTAGCACTTGGGAATGAAGATGCAGCACAGGAGACCAGCACTGGAGGACAAGATGGAGAAAACTTGCACAGCCACCATGTATTTCCCTTTGGTGCTCAGGTAGGAGGGCACAAAAGTCACCCAGACACTGCAGAAGACCAGCATGCTGAAGGTGATCAGTTTGGCTTCATTGAAGGCCCCAGGCAGATTCCTGGCCAGGAAAGCCGCTGTGAAGCAAATGGCAGCCAGGAGGCCCATATAGCTGAAAGTGATGTAGAACATGACAACAGAGCCTTCGTTGCACTGCAGGATGATTACTCCAGGCTGGGAGTGGGGATCAGAATCAGGGAATGAGGGAGAAACTCCGAGCCAGATGGAGCAGATGATAATTTGAACAGCAGAACAAGAAAGGATGATGGAATTGGCCAGGTTCTTCCCCAACCATCTCTTCACTTGGTTTCCAGGTTTGGTGGCCAGGAAAGCCAGCACCACTGTGATTGTTTTGGCCAAGAGACAAGAAACGGCAACTGAGAAAACAGTGCTGAACACCGTTTGTCGGAGAAGGCAGGAGGCTTTCCTTGGTTGACCAATGAAGAGAAAAGAAGACAAGTAGCAAAGCAGGAGGGAAACCAGGAGGATGTAAGAGAGGTCCCGGTTGTTGGCTTTGACTATGGGAGTTTCTTGGTATTTAATGAATATAATTAAAACGAATCCTGTGATTAGGAAGAAGAGTAGGGCAAAAGAGACCAGGATGATGCCCAAATGTTCATCATAAGACAAGAAGGTTGTAACTTTGGGGATACATTGGACTCTGTTCTCATTTGGATATTTATCATCAGGACACTTGGTGCATTTTTCTGCATCTGAAGAAACCAAAAACATTTAAAAAAAATATTCTGTCCTTTTACCTTTCAAGAAATACCATTTTGGGGAGAAAAGCTGTTAATAGGGACATTAGCATCTCCACAGAAAGAAGATAAGAAGAAAATCATATTCTAAAAACTTTACAGCTCAGGTCTGTGAAATTGGAGGAAGTCCTAGAACCTGAATGAGTTCCTGCTTGAGATTGAATACTTTCCTAGCAACCTATATTGTAAATAATGAACCACTTAATCTTTCTTCCTCAGTCCTGCCAGATGGCATTTTTAATATACTGGATTCAAAGGATGTCTACCTTGTGAAATCTACTTGCTGACAGATAATGCTGGTCCTGCAAATAATTCAGAATGGCTACTGGGAGTAGTGGTAATATGAGTGGAATGAGATGCACCCACAACTGTCCACAACACTTCGTTGTTGACCAGCAATACCTTCACAATGATCCTAAATGGAAGTACCATAGAGTACGTATTGAAATAAAGCTCCCAGGAGGTGAACCTAAGTCAATTCCTCAAGTTTCAAAGAAATCAGGTATTTTCAGAAGGTAAATGTGGCATGTCACATCTCGACTATAAAGTAGAAGAGATATTTATTCTGGCAGTAGTAAAGCTTGCCCAATCTGCCACACCCTCCTATCTTCTCCTAGCCCCTCCTTCAAGTTCTTTTTGCCCTCCTTTCCTTTCGATAAGAAATTGTGTGCCTTGAAAATAAATAACAAGAAGAAAAAACATTTGAGGTTCAATCTATATTTTAACTTGCACTTTCACCACAATGCTCTGGATAATTCCTCTTTCGCGAGTCCGATCCTTTTCTTCATTGTGACCCACCTTCCTGAGTAGAGATTGTCCCCTCTGGACAAGGAATGCAGTCATAGCAGCAAACTGGCTCTCCTTGTTGTGCCCGTTTGACAAACCCAGGGTGACAATTTTCCACACATTTGGACTGAGGCAGAGACTAAGCAGAGAAACAATGAATGCCAAAGAAAATGTGTTAGGATTCACCATCCATGGAGAATGGATGTAGACATGATCCATAGCCAAGTTGTCTCTGGGCTTCAATTCAGTACGTATAAAATTTCTCACTCATTCCAAATATTTTTAAGAATTATATTACAAGAAAGTAATTTACCATTTAATAAAATCTGGAGTGATGGAATTATGGAAAGTTCCAACCATTAAGGGAAAACTAATGGGTTCCTCCTTGTGGTCTTATCAATACGCATTCCTCTGTTCTTTATCCATATTTTAAAATTATAATGATCTATTTATGCTACTCCTCCTCCACCACCTCTTCCTCTTCTTCTTCCTCCTACTCTTCACCACCACCATCATGATCATCATGATCATCATCATGATCATGATCATCATGATCATCATCATGATCATCATCATGATCATCATCATGATCATGATCATGATCATGATCATGATCATCATCATCATCATCATCATCATCATCATCATCATCATCATCATCATCATCCTAGTGTTTTTCCCACAGGTGCAGGTCCACTTTTCAGGTCAAACAAGTACCATCTTGTGTGATCAAATGCCTCATCTGTCCAACTGGGCATTTTTCATGTCCACATTTGTTGTATCATGTCTGCATTTATTGTATCCAATGATCTATTTATACTAAATTCTGGAATAAAATGTATTATAAGGTATCTATTAAATAGGTATTTTATTGGATTTTTTTTTTAAAAAAACAAAATTGATGAAGAAAGGAATGTCTGACTTGACCCACTTGGAATGGATCCTACTGTAAGATGTTGAAAACGGAAAAGAGAGCAATATTCTGCCCACCTTGTTGAGCAACTGTAGCCGTGACAGAGCATTTTGGTAGATGACAAATTTCTGCCTTTCAAAACTCCCCACTTTCTGTAATATGGTATCATTTGTGGAGAAAACCAACAAGCTCCCAATGTTGAGATCAGCTCCTATATCTCCATTTTGGTCCAAGTACAATTTCCTCTGGGAAAGATTGCAAAACTCATTCTTCTCCAGAAATAGATGGAACTAGAATGGAAGGAATTTTAAAAGCAGAAACCTTGGTTTCTTACCTCACATATGATCTTTTTACATTTGAATCATTTTTTTTCTACAGTGGTCTATCTTTCCAGTATTCCTAATTAGTAGAAGAAGTGTTACCACTCTCTTGATAACTAAGCAAAAAAGTTTCAGCAAAATGCGATATTGTCAAAATATAACTGACACAATTGGTCAATTAAAAGTAACATTCTATGGCAAATGATGAATAAATTCAACGACAAAAGAGATTATTCATCAACTCCTTGGAAACAATGGGTTGATTACCAGAAACATGGATTTTTCAAGATGAAAGTTACCAGGCTAATATTACCCAAGGTACACCAGGCAAGAATCGTGACCAAATGAGCTAATTCTACTTTGTTGTAGGGCTACATTAAGAGAATCTTGCAAGTTGGAATGAACAAATCTCCCATCAAGTCTTTTTTTCAGCCTGGAAGGTTAGGGAAAATCCTTTCTGGGTTTCTTTCTCTGCTAATTATGCAGCTGTGGGCTCCTCCACTCTTACGTGATCATTCTCTAGGCAGAATCTGTTGTCCCAGTCCGAAGAGTTCTTCTCATATGTCATTGCACTTCCTTAATAGGTTAGGGAAATGCTGGTGATACAATGTAATTTCAACAAAGTACTAGCAAAATATTTTATGATGTGATGATTAGGAACTAAGTTAAATGAGGGCTGGGTGAGATGATAATTAAGTGGATGGGATGGTTTTAAAAGTTGTAGTCAAATAATTTTAAATCTTGTAAATCTTTCTCCTAAAACTAGGAATAACAATTGGTCCATGGTCATCTATTCTTCTGTATTAGCATTAATACAGAAAGATAAAGTTGATAAGTCATGATTTTGTGATGCAAGATTTATACTAACTCTTAGACAAAGCTAACATTGTTTTAAAGCTATCAAATCTCCAGAAAAATATTACGATAGCAAAAGGTGCATGAGTGAAATGCAGTTTAAAAATATTTGATTTTTAGCAATTGGATAACTATTGTCTGTTCTATAAGAATATTAACATGCCCTGGTAGAAGGCATCTTGATAAGAATTTTTGCCAAATTGACCACAAAATCATAGATGTCTGCAATGCAAACTTGAGTCAGCACTATGATATTCATGGAATGAAGGCAAACACATCCTTAAGAATCTCAGGAAGTGAATGTGCTGGTTTGGGGAGACCCCAAATCCAGTAGCAGGTCCTCTTGCAGGCACAATGCTTGGAGAAGACATTGCACAAAAGCTGGGTCAGTTCCGGGGAAAGGCAGAGAAGCCAAAGAAAGGATCCAAGGATCTTTAGCCTTGAGGAACAACCATAAGAATAAGAGGTATGTTGGTTTATAGGAACTGAAAATCAGAAGGAGTCTGGGAGCATCTTTTCCACCCATCAACTTAAATTCTTTCCAGTCTTAGAAGGAGTACCTTTTCCAAATTACAAATTTTTTTGATTGGAGAACGGAGGATACAGCACTTTTCACATAACTGAAAGAAGTTACACAGAAGCTGCAGTTGTGCAGACTATTGTTCCAGATTGCTGGACATGGAAATATATAGGATAAGTCACAAGAAAGGAGATTCTGGCTGAACGAGAGTAAAAGCATTCTAAAACAGTTTTAGAACTGGGCCAGTAAAGCAGAGAAGTTCAGTCTTTCTTAAAAAGGATAGTTTTTGTGCAAGACAGAACAGTCATAAATCAGAGAAGCTTTAACTGGGATTACTGTAGGGAGGATGGATTGGCATAGATGATCTCTTAGGGCCCTTCAGATTTATAAATGTAAAATTTTATGACAGTAGTCACAAATTAATATATACAGGAATTTATTTCAAAACTCTAACATCCTTTTAAAATTAACACCAAAATTTATCTGTCATGGAATAGGGTCTTTGAAGAATTATCCCCCAAGTGATTAGATTGGCAAATCAGTTGCCCTCTTGTAGCACAAAGAGGTTGAGATGATTCCCCTCCTCATTTGGAATCGTTCTCCGAAGGAACTAAATTTGATGGATCCTTGTTGGGACATCATACCTCCCATGGCTGCAACCTTGGAGTCTCCAAACTCTCTTTATCCTCCTTCCTTCTCCTCCTGGATCTAGAGGAATACACAGTGTTCAGAACATGTGCCAGAGTCAAAACAATACTGTAAGCATAGTCATCATTTGATATCCGTCTTCTGTTCCTTTTGTCTTGGGTCTCTAATGGTGCTTTCTGGGTGCATTTTCTCCGTCCTTTGATAGAAAAGACATGCTTTGAAAAAGAACATTGAAAAGACTGTTCTTCAAACTGGGGATCTACAAAGAAATGGGGTTCAAAGCCATCATCTTTTGTCCTTTTTTCCACCTGAAAAGCAAAGGTCCAAATGCTATGAACATATTTGAGAAGTCTGTGTTTTTTCATTGAATATGTCCCCAAGCCGGTCATGATCCAGACTTTCCCTTCGATGGGCCCTGGCAAACCTTCAAGTGTTACATGGAAAGGAAGAATTCTGTCAAAAATGGAAACATATCCTATGAAGTGAACAAAGACATTGACTTGTCTCCACTTATAGAAGGCATCCGTGATACGTGCTCCGTGTTCAGGTGTTGAGAACTGTTGTGATATGACAACACAAATTCCATTCCTGACAAGCATGGGAGTAAATGTCCTCATGAAATTCTCTCCATTCTCTGTGTCCGAAGCAAAGAGACCAATCAAGGTCCATCTGAAATGGAGGAGCACTTGGATAATTCCTGGGTAGTGGAACCCTTCTTTGGGGAGCATCCGATGGAAAAAAGGGAATTGGCTTTTGTCACTCAGAGCCTCTGAAGCAATTCTCTCATTGATCTGAAAAAGCAAAGAAGACTGTTGTGTTATATTTGGGGTTAGATCAAGTCCTAAATATTATCTTGCAATAAATCAAAGTGTGTTCTGGTGAATATAGTAGAACAGTATATTGTTTCCCAATACTGCCGTACCTTCCTTTTGTACAGAAATCTCTTTAGTGCTGCATCTTTTTAATGTACAGAAGATCCTTTTAACGAACACAGACCCTCTCCTCACCTTCACAAGTGTGCAGCAGAAGCCCCCAAAGCAATAGGGATGGTGTGTCATGAGAGGATATTGCTGCTTTGAAATTTGCTCCCTCCCCACTAAGGATCCCAATCCCTAGCCATGACATCTCCAATGGCCCTGGTGAAATGTGGCTCTTGAATTCCACATAGAGGATATGGTTGGATATATTGTTCATCCTCCACCACCTCGCTCACTTTACCCATAGAAAAGTACACAAAGAAACCTGTGCGACTTTGTAGGGGTCTACTAATGTTGACATCTGGATGGAGATGTCCCTGGCAGCTCCATCAAGCAGAGCCAAAAGGTTATCCTTCCTTCCACAGTTGTAGTTGGGAACATTGGCTTCTCCAGTCGAGAGCATGTCCAGCAAGGCATCTGAAGTGCCAATGGTGTTCAAATAGTTGTCTTGGATGTTGTAGCCAAGTGTGAGATTCTGCAGGAGGTGTGGGTTCTCGTTGACCACTTGAATAGCAAAAATGTAGCATAGGATTCTTGACTTACCAAGAAGAAAACTGGTATAAAAAAATGTTCATATTATCATCACCATCACCTACAGCAATAAAAAAAATACTTTTCAAAATTTAATCCTCTTTGTTTCCACAAGTCTACTGAGTCCTAAGCCAGTATGAATCCAAACCATAGGCCAATTATAGTCATCCATTAATATTTCATTTTAATGAGTGTTGGGATGATGGTCCACCATTAGGGTTAAGAATCAGAAATATTCCACTATTTGTAGCAAAATTAAATTCATCTGTCCAGTAACCAATATTCAAAATCATTCAATCATTAAAGTAGAACCACCATAAAAGAAAGAGGATGTTTCGTAGGTGACTAGAATAGCTATTCTAAAAAAGGGTGAACCTCTATTTCTATAAGGATCAGCACTGATTGACAATGAGCCATTACAACAATGATGAAAATAAACACTACTTTAAACAAATCCAATATTGAGGGTGAAGGTTCATTCTCCGAGCTTGTGGGTTGGTTTCAGAACGTTTCATTACCAGGATAGGTAACTTCTTCAGTGGAATTTAGGGGATGTCACTGTCGGTGGTCTTCTGTTTATAAGGGCTTCAGGTGTGGGTGTGACAAGTGAGGGCCTTGTGATGGGTTAGGTATGAGCCAAAAGTGAGAGTCTTGTGATGGGTCTTGTAGCTCATAGCTGACCCTCACTCGACACACCCACACCTGAAGACCTTATAAACAGAGGAACACCGACACTGACATTTAGTCTTCCACTAAATAAGAAAGAAGGCCATGGAAATCAAAACAATTTGAGAATCTAGACAGGTCCTATAATACAGGAGAAAGTGAAGAAGAAGAAGAAGAAGAAGAAGAAGAAGAAGAAGAAGAAGAAGAAGAAGAAGAAGAAGAAGAAGAAGAAGAAGAAGAAGAAGAAGAAGAAGAAGAAGAAGAAGAAGAAGAAGAAGAAGAAGAAGAAGAAGAAGAAGAAGAAGGAAGAAAGAAAAGTGTTAGAACTGCAAATGGAGTGAACCATCACTCTGAATGACTTACAACTCAGACTGACTATAAGGATCCATGCTGAAAGGCAACGTTGTAGGCGATGTTATTGTTGCCGTGATGACTATACTAATGAGATGGTCTCCTGTCCTGTAGTAGCTCCATGGCTTGTTTTCATCTTTGTGCTGCAAAATCTGTGGGCACCTCATTCTAAGCTTCTCAGAGACTCTCTGTGGCGGCAGCAGCAACAGAAGCAGAAGCAGGCGCACCATAATTGATAAGGCTGAATCAATCCCCTCCCGTTTCTAACAACAAGAAGAGTTAGAAGAATTCAAAGGACTCTCACAGAATGGAAATGCTGGTGGCTTTCATGATTCAAAAAGAGACGGACTGAGTTTCCCCTGGAAAGGAGAGAAAAGTACATCCAAGCACACAGTCCCTGCCTTTCACAAACATTGTGCCACACAGGGTGTGACCTGAGGCACTTATCCCTTTCTGATGTAAGATCCCTTCCATGTTGCTTCAGTCTGATGTTTACATCGAAGGCTGGAGAAGTAGCAAGGGAGTATCAAAGACTGGGATGGTGATAATTAGAATGGGAAACAATTTCTCCTCTCGGGATCCTAAACTTCTTCTGGGCTCCCTGTGCAGAGGGGTAGCAGGAAAAAAACCATCTTTCCTCCCCTTGGGGTGCTAATCTGTAGTGGTTGCAGTCCTTCCTGCCAGTACATGTCCAGAACATGATGCTGGAGGAAGATAGTTCAACATCCAGGGAATTGACTTCTGCTGTTGCTAGAGAAGGTCACCCAGAGCTATCGAGTTTGATCCATTCTAGATAGATGACACTTAACTTTAGTTCTGCCTGTCTTCTAACACCAAGGAAGTAATCAGTGCCCTTGAATGCTCCTAATTTAAGAGTACGACCTGTTTGTAATTTGCTTTTGTACCTCTATAATTGAAAGATTGAGGGCAATAGAAGAAGGGGACGACAGAGAATGAGGTGGCTGGATGGAGTCACTGAAGCAGTAGGCGTGAACTTAAATGGACTCCAGAAGATGGTAGAGGACAGGAAGGCCTGGAGGAATGTTGTCCAGGGGGTCGCGATGGGTCGGACACGACTTCGCAACTAACAACAACAACAGGAAGGGGAAGGCAAGGGAAATCCCTTCTGAAAATGGGGCCAAGAAAATTTGCAGGAAATTATCCAGGACTCAAGACTGACTTGGAAGCACAAATCTCTGTTTTGCAAAGACGACCTCTCATCCCCTCCTCTCCCCATGCAGAAGTTTTCCCATCGAAATGGGGTGTGTGTGTAAATGTCTGCCCTTTCTGCGACCCTTTCTGCGACCCTGAATTTTTCCCCCTAGGGGCAACGCGAAGGGCCCGAAGCTTTGCTTTCTCCCCTGTCTGGCCCGCGCATGCACAGGGGTGGCAGGGGAACCTGAGACCCATGGCTCCCCCCTTCCCACGACTCCAAGCTTGAAGAAGCTTTGCAAGTCTCCATGCCCACCTCCAGCGCAAGAGAACAGCCCCTCCCCCATCACTGAACTGCAAGTCATGCTATAGGGCAGAGGTCCCCAACCAACTACCAGGCCAGGGCCTCTTGGCCGCCAGGCCGCATGAGTAGCTGGGCAATGCGTGTGCTCCCCTCCCCTCATGCCACTGTTGCCATGAGTGTTGTGCGGGCATTGGCAGTGCCATTAGTGTTGCACAGGCAGCGGTGTTGCCAAGAATCTTGCACAGGGGGCAGCAGCACCATGAGTGGCAGGTGGGCCACAGCACGATCCTTATGTAGCGATGGCGGTGCAAGCCTCGTGCTAAGGCGGGATCGCTGCGGTCTGTGGCGTGATCCTTGCATGGGGCGGCGGTACAAGCTTCATGCCAGAAGGTGTTGAAGCCACAGGAACCTTGGGAGGAAGTGATCATGCAATATTGGAATTCAACATTATGGAAGCACAAGCAATAGAAC
>NW_015389043.1:92351-93937 GCF_001527695.2 Protobothrops mucrosquamatus | reverse complement strand
AGCTTCTTTTAACATGTAAAAAACAAGAAAAAAGTGAAGGAAATGATTGGTCCATTAGTGGGGGAAAGTGGCAAGAAGGTGACAAGCAACAGGGAGAAAGCAGAACTATTTAACTCATTTTTTGCATCTGTCTTTACACAAAGGGAAAATACAGATGAACCTACCAAAAATAATGCCATAAAAAACAGAATAGAAACACAAGTTAAGATAGGCAAGAAAACGGTAAGTGAGCACCTGTCCAGCCTAGACGAGTTCAGATCACCAGGATTAGATGGATTACACCCCAGGGTTCTCAAGGAACCGGAAGATGTGATCTCAAAACCATTGAACTATATTTTTCAAAGATCCTGGAGCACAGGGGAACTACTAGAGGACTGGAAAAGAGCTGATGTAGTTCCCATATTCAAAAAAGGAAAAAAAATGGACCCAGGAAATTACAGACCTATCTGCCTGACCTCAATACCTGGGAAGATCCTGGAAAAGATAATCGAACAACGAATCAACGAACACCTAGAGGCAAACAAAGTCATTACTAAAAGCCAACATGGGTTTGTCAAAAATAGATCATGCCAGACAAATCTTATTGCATTCTTTGACCAAGTGACAAAATTAGTGGATGAGAGGAATGCTGTGGACATAATTTACTTGGACTTCAGTAAGGCATTTGATAAAGGAGATCACAACCTACTACTTGACAAGACAGAAAAATGTGGAGTAGACAGCATCACCACCAGATGGATCTGTAGCTGGCTGACCGGCCGTACTCAGCAAGTGGTCCTCAATGGAACTGCTTCTACATGGAGGAAAGTGTATAGTGGGGTGCCCCAGGGCTCTGTTCTGGGCCCAGTGCTCTTCAACATCTTCATCAATGATTTGGATGAGGGGATAAATGGGGAAATCATCAAATTTGCAGACGACACCAAGCTGGCAGGAATAGCCAGCACTCCAGAAGACAGGCTTAAGATACAGAAGGATCTGGACAGACTTGAACACTAGGCACTATCTAACAAAATGAAATTCAATGGTGAAAAAAGCAAGGTTCTACATTTAGGCAAGAAAAACCAAATGCACAAGTACAGCATAGGTGGCACCTTGCTCAATAGTAGTAACTGTGAGAGGGACCTCGGAGTCCTAGTGGACAATCACCTAAATATGAGCCAGCGGTGTGCTGCAGCTGCCAAAAAGGCCAACACAGTGCTAGGCCGCATTAACAGAGGGATAGAATCAAGATCACGTGAAGTGTTAATACCACTTTACAATGCCTTGGTAAGGCCACACTTGGAATACTGCATCCAGTTTTAATCACCGCGATGTAAAAAAGATGCTGAGACTCTAGAAAGAGTACAGAGAAGAGCAACAAAGATGATTAGGGGACTGGAGGCCAAAGCATATAAGGAAAGGCTGCTGGAATTGGGTATGTCTAGTTTAATGAAGAGAAGGATGAGGGGGGACATGATAGCAGTATTCCAATATCTCAGGGGCTGCCACAAAGAAGAGGGAGTCAAGCTATTTTCCAAGGCGCCTGAAGGCAGGACAAGAAGCAACGGATGGAAACTAATCAAGGAGAGAAGCAACCTAGAACTAAG
>NW_015389043.1:86299-91794 GCF_001527695.2 Protobothrops mucrosquamatus | reverse complement strand
CTCAGGGGTGTAAATGTGATTTTTCAATAAGACGCCTATCTCCAGCTACCCTTCCTCACATGGAGCCCAGGGAGAAGTTCAGAGGCCCCAGAGGACAAATTGCCTCTCACTGTAATCATCATCATCATCCTGGTCTTTGAGACCTCTTCTGCCACTTCTCCAGAGACTGCCTTTGACGTAAACATCAGACTGAAGCAACGTGGAAGGGACATTATATCAGAAAAGGATAAATGCCTCAGGTTGTGCTCTGTGTGCCACACGTTTTGGGGCTGAGCTCTTTCACGTAACTTTCTGTACTTTCCAAGTGAAGCTTGTTTTGTCTTTGTTTGAATCAGGAAAGCCACTGGCATTTCCAACTTGTGAGGGTGCTTTGAATTCTTCTAACTCTTCTTTACAAACAGGAAGGGGATTAATTCAGTCCCATGAATTATGGACCTCCTGTTTTTGTTTCTGATGCTGCTAGTGTCCCAACCAGTCTTTGTGAAGCTTAGAAGGAAGTGCCTGCTGAATTTGGAGAACCAGTACGGGAAAAAACCTTGGAGCTATTACAGGCCAGGAGACCATCTCATTAGTATAGTCACCTCTGCAACAAAAATGTTGCAGACAATGTTAAGTTTCAACATTGCTCCTTTTAGTCAGTCTCACTTGTAAGTCATTCAGCGTGATGGAGTTGCATTCTCTCCATTTGCAGTTCTAACCCTCTCATTCTTTTCTTCTTATTCCATTTATTTCTATGTTGCAGAATCTGCCTAATTTCCTCAATTGCTTTGATTTTCAGGGCTTACTTTTTCTGTCTTCTTTTATGGAAGAAACTCATATCCATAGATGCACAGAGAAAAAAAACCCTGAAAGAAGTCCACACTTCTTTCTTATTCTCACCTAATCCTGAATTTATGATTTGAACACTGAATTTTATTTAAAGTAGTGATTGTAGTTTCCCCTGCCCAGCTCATAGGCATATTTTTATATGGATTGAGCTCTCATTCATATTGATCCTTATAGGGATATAGGATGATTTTTTTTAAAACAAAAAGGCTTTTCTGGGTCACTTATGAAACATCCTCTTTCTTTTACGATGGTTCTATTTTAATGATTGAATTATTTTGCAATTTGGTTATTGGGCTGATGAAAATTAGTACTGCTACATATTATGGTCCGTTTGTGCCTGTTAACTTTGGTGGAGGACTATCTTCACCCCTTCAACTCAACACTTGCACATTTTAAATAGTTAAGAATGACTATCATTTGCCTTTAGTTTTCGCTCAATATTGGCTTAAGTAGGCTTATGGGGAAAACATGGATTAAATAGAAAACAGTATTTTTATTGCTGTTCATGGTGTTGATATTAACATGAGCATTATTTTACACTAGTTTGCCTTTTAGTAAATTAGAAATACAACGCTTTATTTACACCGTTCAAATGGTAAACAATAATCACCGGCTCCTGCAGAATCTCACACTTGGCTACAACATCCACGACAACTGTTTTAACACACTTGGCACTTCAGATGCCTTGCTGGACATGCTCTCGACTGGAGAAGCCAATGTTCCCAACTACAGCTGTGGAAGGAAGGATGACATTTTGACTCTTCTTGATGGAGCTCTTGAAGACACTTCCACTCAGATGTCAACATTAGTAGCCCCCTACAAAGTCCCACAGGTTTGTGTGTGTGTTTCTGTGTCTGGTAAAATGAGTGGGGTGGTAGTGAGTGAATGATCAATAAAACCATATCTCCTCCATGAAATTTAAAAGCTGCTTTTCATTAGGGCCACTGTATGTCTCAGAGTATTAGGATCCACAGTGGGGAGGGAACACACTTGTGAAGGTGAGGAATCGAGGTGTGCCTCTGTTTTCAATCAAAAGTACACCAGGAAGATATAACAGTAATTAAAAGCTTACATTTTATACATCACCTTAGCCAAAATAATAATATTTTCAATGCCAAAATAATAATATTTTCAATGCTGATGCCATATCCATGTAGAGTCCCAATGGATTACCTTATCTATTTTGATAAAATGTATATGGCTTATAGATCCTTAGTAACCACTAGCATGAATTAACCACTTTATTCAAAAAGTCACAAGCATATGAGCCAAATGTCAAATATTTTTTACCCTAATGTATGCATGATGAAATTCGACATAAACAACTTGAAGTGCAATAGACTCCCTCCCATAAGAGGACATTCTACTGACTGAATTATTCAAACAATATCCCAACTTGTGGGTCTCTTTATTGTCAGGTTGATTTACACATATAAATAATACCTCCTATATCTGGTTGGGTAGAAGTTGGCAATAGTATTTTCTATACATAAAAAAGGGAATATAATGTACCCCGGGAAATTTTAGTCCATTAGTCTAGTAGATATTGTAGCTAAAATAAACAATAAGGTCCTCTTGAAGTAGAATTCAGAATGGGTAGATGAATTTTTTGCTAAACAACAAGCAGGCTTTAGACAGACTTTTGATTGACCAACCACAGTCAGCATGTAGTCCTCAATGGAACTACATCTGCATCAGTGGTTCTCAACCTTTTTAATGCCGCGACCCCCAACCGGTCGTAAGTCGAGGACTAAACCAGTTGTAAGTCGAGGACTAAACCAGTCGTAAATTGAGGACTACCTGTGATTAGGAAGAAGAGTAGGGCAAAAGAGACCAGGATGATGCCCAAATGTTCATCATAAGACAAGAAGGTTGTAACTTTGGGGATACATTGGACTCTGTTCTCATTTGGATATTTATCATCAGGACACTTGGTGCATTTTTCTGCATCTGAAGAAACCAAAAACATTTTTAAAAAATATTCTGTCCTTTTACCTTTCAAGAAATACCATTTTGGGGAGAAAAACTGTTAATAGGGACATTAGCATCTCCACAGAAAGAAGATAAGAAGAAAATCATATTCTAAAAACTTTACAGCTCAGGTCTATGAAATTGGAGGAAGTCCTAGAACCTGAATGAGTTCCTGCTTAAAATTGAATACTTTCCTAGCAACCTATATTGTAAATAATGAACCACTTAATCCAGTGGTTCTCAACCTTTTTAATGCCGCAACCCCCAACCGGTCGTAAGTCGAGGACTAAACCGGTCGTAAATCGAGGACTAAACTGGTCGTAAGTTGAGGACTAAACCAGTCGTAAGTCAAGGACTATCCAACTGGTCGTAAGTCGAGGACTTTCCCTGCCCGGGAGCGCCGCGCATGCGTGGTTCCGTCCCCTGCGCTGGCCGAGGTGTAGCTGGCAAGCGGCAGAGACGGAGCAGGCCGACCACCAGCTGGCCCAGCCCAAGGGAGGTAAAGGCACCCACCGGAAAAGGGGAAAAAATGGCGGACAGCCTTGCTTGGTGACCCCTGTGAAATGGTCGATCGACCCCAAATGGGATCGCGACCCATAGGTTGAGAACCACTGATCTACATGGAGGGAAGCATACAGTGGAGCACATCAAGGTTCTGTCTTTTGCCCTTGATCTGACTCCAGACATAACATAGAATTTTTCACTGCTTTTACAGGTCAGTTATGAAATTGCTTCCGAGGCACAGTCTGATAAGAGCGAATTCCCTTTTTTTCACCCGATGCTCCCCAAAGAGGGCATCCAGTACCCAGTAATTCTCCAGTTGCTCCTCTATTTCAGATGGACCTTGATTGGTCTTTTTTCTCCAGACTCGGAAGAGGGAGAGAATTTCATGAGAACATTTACTCCTATGCTTGTCAGGAATGGAATTTGTGTTGTTATATCACAACAATTGTCAATGATTGAACATAGAACACTCCTCAGGGATGCCATATCTAAGTGGAGACAAGTCAACGTCTTTGTTCACTTCATGGGAAATGTTCATCTTTGGGACAGAATTCGTCCTTTCCATTTAACACTTGAAAGTTTGCCAGGACCCATTGAAGGGAAAGTCTGGATCACCACAACTTTGGGAATATATTCAATTAAAGAGAACAGACTTCTCAAATACATCCATAGCATTTGGAGCTTTGCTTTTCTGCAGAAAACGAGGCCAGATTATGGTGCCTTTAAACCCTATTTCTTTCTAGATCCCCAGTTTGAAGATCAGTCTTTTCGCTGTTCTTTTTCAAAGCATGTCTTTTCTGTGAAAGGCCGGAGAAGATGCACCCAGAAAGCACCATTGGAGACCCAACAGGGAAGAAACAGGTTACAGATTTCAAACATTGATTATATTTACATTATGGTTATGACTCTGGCACATGTCTTGAAGACTGCATATTACTTCAGATCTGGAAGGATTAGGAAGGAGGTCCAAGAGACACTGGGGGCTCCAAGGCTTCAGCCATGGCAGGTATGGAGTCCAGATCCTTCAAAGTAAATTCCTTTTAGAAGAAAAGCAAAGGAGGAGGATGAGAACCCTCTCAACCTCACTGTGCTACAAAAAGCCAAGAAATCAGCACTAGATATATTTTCATATTAAACAGTGTTAATTTTAAAAGGATTTAAAAGGATTTTTGCAGCTTTAAATATATTTCTGTATATATGGTTCATTTATCCAGAAACTCCTCTCCTGTGAATGAATTAATTTTTCTATATCTGACCCTATGGAATAACACTGAATAGATCTAAATCTTCTGTGCAACATCTTTCAGTTATTGGGAAAGTGCTATATCCTCTCTTCTCCAGCTAAGAGATTGTGTTAGTTTTCTGGTTTTCAGATCCCAGACCAATATGGCTCCTTGTTGTCTTCCCTCAAGGTTAACAGCAGCTCCTTTGATCTTTTCCTTGACTCCATTGCACTTTGCTAAACCTGATTCAGTTTTGGCTAATGTCTTCTCCAAGCAGGTTACCTGCAAGGGGAGCTGGTACTTGAGTTGACATCTCACCAAACCTGACTTCCCAATATTCTAATGGATGCATTTGCCTTCTTTCCATGAGCCACACAGTGCCGATTCACATTCAGTTTGCAGTCAACTATTATTTTCAGACCATTTTCACAAAGGTTCATGTCCAGTTTGGTCATCCTTAATAATAATAATAATAATAATAGTAAAGTTGGAAGCATAGAATGGTGGAATATAACTTAGGTTTTTAGTTAACCTGTTCTTTTTTTCATATATATATATTTCACCTACTTATGTAGAATGATATTTTGTGGAGTTAGGGATATTAATATTAGTTTACTTTTATTTGAATAGTATCCTGGGATTAGGTTTGGGAAGTCCGGGGGGTGGGGTTTTTATTATAGCATTGTGATGTACTTGTGATGTGTTTCTTTTTTATGATGAAAATAATAAAAATTTATACTTGGAAAAAAAAAAATTAAAAAAAATAAATAAATAGTAAAGTTGGAAGGGACCTTGAAGGTCATCTAGTCCAACCCCCTGCTCAGGCAGGAAACCCTATACCATTTTGGACAAATGGCTGTCCAGTCTCTTCTTAAAAACGTCCAGTGTTGGAGCATTCACCGCTTCTGGAGGCAGGTTGTTCCACTGGTTAATTGTTCTCACTGTCAGGAAGTTTCTCCTTAGTTCTAG
>NW_015389043.1:79816-83297 GCF_001527695.2 Protobothrops mucrosquamatus | reverse complement strand
AGCACGGAGGCTTACTAAAGTAGAGGGGCTGAACTGGACACCTAATTTCTGCCTGAAGAGCAGAGATTACAGACCCTAGATAAATGATCTGTCCTTGTAGACAGTCCATCATTAATGTTCTAATACAAGATGGGGAACTCATCAAAAGTAAGGTTCTACATTTAGGCAAGAAAAACCAAATGTACAGGTATAGTATAGGGGGTACCTTGCTCAGTGGTAGTAACTGTGAGAGGGATCTCGGAGTCCTAGTGGACAATCACTTACCTGTAAATGTGAGCCAGCAGTGTGCTGCAGCTGCCAAAATAGCCAACACAGTGCTGGGCTGCATTAACAGAGGGATAGAATCAAGATCACATGAAGTATTAATACCACTTTACAATGCCTTGGTAAGGCCACACTTGGAATACTTCATCCAGTTTTGGTCACCACAATGTAAAAAAGATGTTGAGACTCTAGAAAGAGTACAGAGAAGAGCAGCAAAGATGATTAGGGGACTGGAGGCTAAAGCATATAAGGAACGGTTGCTGGAATTGGGTATGTCTAGTTTAACGAACGAGGGGGGACATGATAGCAGTGTTCCAGTATCTCAGGGGCTGCCACAAAGAAGAGTGAGTGAAGCTATTTTCCAAAGTGCCTGAAGGCAAGACAAGAAGCAATGGAAACTATTATTATTATTATTACCATAGTATTTCAAGTTGCTAGTTGCTAAAAATCTCACGTTTTTCTATTGAATTTTATTCATGCACCTTTATTCATAAATACCTTTTGGAAACTTCATATTTTTAAAAGAAGTTCAAATTAACTTTAATCGAATTAAGAATTGTTATAAATCTTGCACCACAAAATTGTCATTTATCGACTCTACTGTATTGATGATAATATAGATGACCAAGAGGACTAATTGTTATTCATAACTACTTAGTTTCATGAGAAAAATTAGAAAGTTTAAAAATTATTTCAGTAAACTTTAAGACACTTTTTATCCACTTAGTTATCATACCATCCAGTCCTCACAAACACTTGGTTCCTAATCATCACATCACAAAATAGCTACTATTTTGCTGAAATCAAGTTATACCACCAGCATTCAAATAATCTGTTAAGGAAATGTAATGATGTGTGAGACTAACTTCTGGGTTTGAGAGAAGAGATGCTTTCTAGGGAATGAGCAGATAAGGAGGCAGGGAACCTGGAGCTGCATAACAGGCAGAGGAGAAAACTCAGGAATGCTCTTCCAAGCTGAAAAAAAGAGTTGGCGGGAGAGTTGCAATTTTAGACCTGTGAAATTGTCTTTGTAATGCTCAAAAAGTAGAATTATCTCACGTGGTCATTTTTCCTGTCTGGTCTACTTGAGAGGACATTAGCTTGGTAACTTTCATCTTGAAAAATCCGTGCTTTGTGGTAATCACCCTGTTGTTTTCAAGGAGTTGATGAATAATCTTTGCTGTTGTTGTTTTGTTCAATTTACTTGACATCTGCTCTATAATGTTCCCGATAGTTCACCAAATGTGTATTTTGTCAATATATAATCTGTCAATATCAAGACACATTTTCCAGAACAGTTTTCATTCAGTTATGAAGACAGTGGTAATGCTGGTCCTCCTGGCATTTTTTCATGTTTAAAAAGTCATAGAGGAAAGGTTCAAACGTGAAAAGACCACGCGGGATAAGAAACCAAGGTTTCTGCTTCTGAAATTGCTGGATGTTTCTGTTCTAGTTCCATCCATTCCTGAAGAAGAATGAGTTTTGCAATATTTCATGGCAGAAACTGTACTTGGACCACAATGGAGACGTAGCAGCAGATCTGTCAATCATGGCCTCGTTGGTTTTCTCCAACAGGAATCCCATCCAAGGGTCACTGGGGAGTTTTGAAAGACAGAGACTTATTATCAGCCAAGATGTTCTTTCAGATCTAAAGTGGCTCAACAAGGTGGTGTAAAATATTGTTGTGTTTTCTCCTTTTTCTAAAGATTAGGCCCCATTTCAAGTGGGTTAACTCCAGTGGTGGGATTCAGCTGGTTCGCACCAGTTCGGCAGAACCAGTAGCTAATTTTTTTTGTTGCCCAGGCCCAGAATGGACTTCCGGAAGCAGCATCCAAAGAGAGAACCAGTTGTTCACATATTTGAATCCCACCACTGGTTAACTCTAGTTACAATGGTGGATGATTTTCACTGAGAGTTGAATGTATGGAGGAGAAAACTTATAGTTTTCTTAGACTACTGGGGGGGGGGCTTCAGTACTATTCACAAAGGTATCCTTCAGATGCTATAATATGAAACACTGTTTTAGACTGATTCAGCCATGTCCAACATTGGATGCTGCATGATTATTCTTTAGGGTACAGACCACAATCCTTCTATATTTCCTCTATAATTTAGAATCTCTGTCAAACTAGTAAGAAATCCTCAAGTACTGGTGTTTACGTTTCTAATAGCCTCAGGTTCTTTTAACCAGTGTCTGAATTAAGGTTTGGACTGAATCGGATGGATTTAAAACTCTAATAAGACCACACCTGGAATACTGTAGCCAATTTTGGTCACCATATCACAAAAAAGATGTTGAGAGTTTGGGAAAAAAATCAGAGAAGAGCAACTAAGATGATCAAAGGCCTGGAGATTAAAACATATGAAGAATGGCTGCGGGACTTGGATTTGGCTAATCTAAAGAAAAGAAGAAATAGGGGAGACATGATAGCAGTGTTCCAGTATCTGAAGGGCTGCCACAAGGCAGAAAGGGTCACGTTGTTCACCAGAGCACCAGAGGGCAGGACGAGAAACAATAGTTGGAAACTGATCAAAGAGAGAAGCAACCTGGAATTAAGGAGAAACATCCTGACAGTGAGGACAATCAACCAGCCTCCATAAATCATGGGCGCTCCATCACTGGAGATTTTTTAAGAAGAGGCTAGACAATCACCTGTCTGAGATGGTATAGGTTCTCCTGTTTGAGCAGGGGGCTGGACTAGAAGACCTCCAAGGTCCCTTCCAGTTCTATTCTATTCTATTCTATTCTATTCTATTCTATTCTATTCTATTCTATTCTATTCATGACTGGTTAGCGGTCCTGTTAGTCCAAGTAGGAAATATGCTTCATATTGTCCTGCTTGGGAAAAGTGATCCCAGGAAGTGTAGGTTCATAGTCTGTGATGTTCTTAAACAGACCAGAGTTATGCACACCTGTCTTTCACCCATTGGGATAGAACAATATACTTTCTGCTCCTAGAAATAGAAGGTCCAAGATTTTCAGTTTACTTGAAATCGTAATAGTAACAATAGCAATAGCAATAGCCCTTAGATTTATATACTGCTTCATAGTGCTTTACAGCCCTCCCTAAGCAGTTTACAAAGTCAGCATATTGCCCCCAACAAACTGGGTCCTCATTTTACTGATCTTGGAAGGATGGAAGGCTAAGTCAACCTTGAGCTGGTCAGGATCGAACTCCTGGCAGTGGACAGTGAGTGTCAACACAGCTAATGAGTG
>NW_015389043.1:73591-78820 GCF_001527695.2 Protobothrops mucrosquamatus | reverse complement strand
ATATTATATTATATTATATTATATTATATTATATTATATTATATTATATTATATTATATTATATTATATTATATTATATTATATTATATTATATTATATTATATTATTATTACAATGTATCTTAATTGGAAGATGGTTTGGGGTTACTTTGAAAGAGGGCTGGGGTTTGCAATCATTTATATACTCCACAAGAAACCTTTGCAGATTTTACTGCTCAGAAGTTCGTTTCTTCATCACAGTTTTATTTCTTTTCATAAACCTAACAGAATAATAAAAAAAGTCTATTACAATATTTTTAAATTTAATATAAGATCATCAAACTTTGAAATCATGGATATATGAAGAATGGAGTAATGCATGTTAATGCAGCCATGAGGAGGAACCCACTAATTGTCAATTAATGCTCAAATCTTTTATTAGTTCCATCCCTACAGATGTTATTAAGTAAAAAGGTCCTTTATTGAAATGTTAGATGGCCAAAAGCAAAAGGGAATAACTAAATGAACAATCTGCCAATACTTACCTAAGCGAAGCCCAGAGACTACTTGGCTAATGTTCATGTCACCCTTCAGTTTCCATGGATTCCTGACACATTTTCTTTGGCATTCTTTGTTTTTCTGCCCAGTCTCTGCCTCAGTCCAAATGTGTGGAAAATTGTCATCCTGGATTTGTGAAAAGGGTTCAAGAAGGAGAGCCAGATTGCTGCTATGACTGTGTTCCTTGTCCAGTGGGGACCATCTCAACTCAAGAAGGTTGGTCAAACAATGAAAAGGGCAAGCCTTGTGGAAGTGGATTCATCCGGAGCAATTTCATGAAAGTGCAAGCTAAAAGACAGATTGGAGCAATTTTTTCAAACTACACAATTTCTTATCTAAAGGGAAGAATAGCGAAGAGATCTTGAAGGAGGAGCTGGATAGAAATAAGAGAGTATGGCAGATTGTATGGCAAGCTTTACTACTGTCAGAGGAAATACCTCTTCTGCTTTTTAGTTTGGATGTGCCCTGCCCAGTTCACCTTTCTAGGAACATCTGAGTTCTTTCAAACTTGAGGAATTGTCTTTGGTCCAACTCCTGGAAGGATTATTGCAGTGCTTTCTACACGGGCCTCATCTTGACAATCACAGGGAGTGTTTTGCAGGTCCACAGTGAGGTGGTGTGCACAGTTTGGGTCTCATCACATTCATATTACCACTGCTCCCAGTAGCCATTCAAGCCATTCAGGACTAGCTGTCTCTGCCAGCCAAACAGTTTGCAGAAAATAGGCATTTTAAGAAGTGTCATCTGGTAGGACTCATGAAGTATGCTTAGAAAGATTAATCAATTCTTTGTTTACCTCTAATAATGTAGATTCATTTGAAGGTTCATCACATTACACAGAAAATCCTTCAACTGCTAGGACTTCCCTCAAGTTTATAGACCTTAGCTATATGGATATTTTAAAAATGATGTTCTTCTTATCCTTCTTCTGTGGAGATTTTAAGAAATGCACCTTGGAAAATGCTCCTGTTGTCACTTTTTGTCTCAAGAACATATTTCTTGACATTTAAAAAAGATAGAATGGTAAAGAAATGTTGCTTTTTGGTTTTCTCAGATACAGAAAAATGCGCCAAGTGTCCGGATGATAAATATCCAAATGAGGACCGAGTCCAATGTATTCCCAAAGTTATAACCTTCCTGTCTTATGAAGAACATCTGGGCATCATCCTGGTCTCTTTTGCCCTACTCTTCTTCCTAATCACAGGATTCGTTTTAATCATATTCATTAAATACCAAGAAACTCCCATTGTCAAAGCCAACAACCGGGATCTCTCCTACATCCTCCTGGTCTCCCTCCTGCTTTGCTTCTTGTCTTCTTTTCTCTTCATTGGTCAACCAAGGAAAGCCACCTGCCTTCTCCAACAAACAGTTTTCAGCATCGTCTTCTCAGTTGCCATTTCTTCTCTCTTGGCCAAAAGCATCACAGTGGTTCTGGCTTTCATGGCCACAAAACCAGGAAATCAAGTCAAGAGATGGTTGGGGAAGAGCTTGGCCAACTCCATCGTCCTTTCTTCTTCTGCAGTCCAAATTATCATCTGCTCCATCTGGCTGGGAGATTCTCCCCCATTTCCTGACTCTGACTTTCACTCCCAGCCTGGAGAAATCATCCTACAATGCAATGAAGGCTATGCTGTCATATTCTATATCACCCTCACCTACATGGGCTTCCTGGCTGCCATCTGCTTCATGGTGGCTTTCCTAGCCAGGAATCTGCCTGGGGCCTTCAATGAAGCCAAGCTGATCACCTTCAGCATGCTGGTCTTCTGCAGTGTCTGGGTGACTTTTGTGCCCACATACCTGAGCACCAAAGGGAAATATATGGTGGCTGTGCAGGTCTTCTCCATCCTGTCCTCCAATGTTGGTCTGCTGGGCTGTATCTTCATCCCCAAGTGCTACATTATCATTCTGAGGCCAGACCTGAATACAAAGGAGCAGCTTACGACCAGAAGAAATGTAAAAAAATGACAGAGGAATTTCAAGTGTCAACATTTTCTAACAGGCCACACCTAGAAAATGGTCTAAATTGTTCTCCATTCATAAATGGGCCAACGATTTTGCTTGAAATAATCAAAGGGTGGCTGGAAGTATCCCCAATATTTATCCAGTGGAATTCATGATGTCCACAGAGCTCTGTTGAACCCACAAAGGAGCATATCTGTCCTCTGCCCTTAGCCTACTTGTGGCCTGAGATAAATAACAAATAAGAAACTGTGTAAACTTTTTAAAAGTGAACTACAATAACAGACTGTTAACAGAGTGCTTTGAACTTTAACTTCACTGTTATTTAACCTGTTAACTATTTTTATTTCATATACGTTAACATATGGACAGATCAGTTGGGGTGCAAATAGATATACTTATAAATTTTGGACCTGCTTTGCAAGGAGGGAAGCTCTTATTGTTGCAATAGATTTGTCAGTGTTCAACTAGAGGGAATAATATGTGTTTTTGTCCTTTGTTTCTTTTTTAATTCACTTTTTAAATGTTTTTGTCTAGTTTTGTTTTCTCTCTGTTTATTTTTTCTTTTGGATTTTGTATTTTAATCTTTTGAATTAAATACAATTGTGGATGATATTCTGTGATACTGTCTACAGTTTTCTATCAGTTTTGGCTGGTTTCTGTCTTCAAAGTCAGTAGAGGCTGTATAGCAAAGGGCTCAGCAGAAGTTCTGTCGACAGCTGTAACTTCTAGTTCCCTTGCATGGCAGTTATAGAAGCCTAAGGTTTCTTTCTTTCACAGTGTCTTTGTAGCCCTTGCTACATCAGATTCCCTTTTTTTGCAAACTCACCTGGACAATTCCTGAGAGGAGATTGGGTTCAGCTGAAACTGATACGGAATGCAATCTATGGAGAACATAAAAGGGGAATCTTATGCACAGAACACACATTTTTGTAGGGTAGTTATCAATTGTGAAACCTCTGGTCCAAAACCAAAACTGCCTTTTACTACCTGTGCTGAAACGGACAATGTCCAAGGCAGAACATCCAGACAAATGGTCAGGTGCCAGCTGGGTGAAGTTCCTTGGGGCTTATCCATCAACCAGGTTAACTTGGGAATCTCATATGGGGTGCAAAATGTTAGAAGGAAATTCCTTGTTTGATCCAAGCCTGGTTTTCCAGAGGGCACAAGACAGAACACAGTACAGATGGCTTGAAGCAGAAGTGAATTTTATTCTACAGCATAACAGACAGTTTGGCAATCAAAGGTAGATATAAAACTACAGTTTGAGATGGTTAATTTTATATGAAAGCCCTTTTATTGTCCCCAGAAAGTGGGCAAACACAGCCTGCCTTTGGTGAGATGCTGGAGGGCACATAGGATCCAGTAGGGAAGAAAAGGAAAACATCTGCAATAAAAATGCCTGTTACAGGAGATTCCACACCAGAAGGCAGAAAGTCTGTTCAGCACTTCAGCCCAGAGAAACTGGAACTGGAGGCTAAGAGAGAAGAAGTCACAAGGAGGATGGAACTTCATCTGGAGCAGTTTGGTCCAAGTACATTTTAAAGTTGGAAAGATTACAAAACTGATTCTTTTCCAGAAAGGGATGGAACTAAAATAGGAACATGCAGGAATTTTAAATAAGAAAACTTCGTTTCTTATCCCATGTGGCGCTTTCACATTTGAATTTTCCTTCTACCGTTGTCTAACTTACAATTATGCTTAGTTGGGAGAACAAGATTTATCAGTATCTTCAAAAGATATAGTATATTGACAAAATAAACGGTAAATTGACAAAATAAATCATTGGTAAAATTGTTCAATTATAAGGAAAATTCTGGAGCAGGTTACAAATAAACAAACAGATATTATTCATAAACTGCTTGAAAAGAACGGAAAGATTACTGGAAAGCATGGAGTAATCGTGAAGTAATTTGCCAGATTAATCTTCTCCCAAGTATACCAGATGAGCTAATTCTACTTTACTGTAAGGCTACATTAACAGAATCTCACAAAACTGAAAGTGCTAATCTCCCAACAACTCCTTTTTAAGCCTGAAAAATTAGGGAGGATCAGCCAGCTACGAATCCATCTGGTGGTGATGCTGTCTAACCCACATTTTTCTATCTTATCAAGTAGTAGGTTGTGATCTGCTTTATCAAATGCCTTACTGAAGTCCAAGTAAATTATATCCACAGAATTCCTCTGGTCCACTAATTTTGTCACCTGGTCAAAGAATGTGATAAGATTTGTCTGGCATGATCTGTTTCTGACAAACCCATGTTGGCTTTTGGTAATGAGTTTGCTTGCCTCTAGGTATTCATTGATTCGTTGTTTGATTAACTTTTCCAGAATAATCCCAGGTATTGAGGTCAGGCTGATAGGTCTATAGTTTCCTGGATTCATTTTTTCCCTTTTTTGAAGATGGGAACTACATCAGCCCTTTTCCAGTCCTCCAGTAGTTCCCCAGTGCTCCAGGATCTTTGAAAGAAGAAGCCTTCCCTGAACCCAGATGTATTGGCCAACTATCGTCCAGTCTCCAACCTTCGCTTCGTAGCGAAGGTTGTTGAGAGTGTGGTTGCACAGCAGTTTCCTCGGCACCTGGAGGAAACAGTCTATCTAGACCCTCTCCAGTCGGGCTTCAGGCCGGGTTACAGCACGGAAACGGCATTGGTCACGTTGGTTAATGATCTCTGGAGGGCCCGGGACAGGGGTTATTCCTCTGTCCTAGTTCTTTTGGACCTCTCAGCGGCTT
>NW_015389043.1:61233-71488 GCF_001527695.2 Protobothrops mucrosquamatus | reverse complement strand
ACAACCTTCGCCGCGAAGCGAAGGTTGGAGACCGGGCGATAGTTGGCCAACTCGTCTGGGTCCAGGGAAGGCTTCTTGAGGAGGGGCCTCACCACGGCCTCTTTTAGGGCCGCCGGGAAGACACCCTCCTGCAAGGAAGCGTTAACAATTCCCTGGAACCAGGCTCGTATCCCCTCCCGGGCTGCCAGTACCAGCCAGGAGGGACATGGATCTAATAAACATGTGGTTGCATTCAGCCTCCCCAAGACCCTGTCCACATCTTCAGGAGCAACAGAGTCAAACTCCTCCCATACAACCGTCTCAAGACCTGCTCCCGTTCAGTGGTTCTGAGATCACATCTGCCGGTTCCTTGAGAACCTTGTGGTGTAATCCATCTGGTCCTGGTGATTTGAACTCTTCTAGGCTGGCCAGGTGCTAACTTACCATTTTCTTGCCTATAATTAACTTGTGTTTCTAATCTGTTTTTTACAGTACTGTTTTTAATAAGTTGGGCTGTTTTTTTCCCTTTGTATAAAGATGGATGCAAAAAAGAAGTTAAATAATTCTGCTTTCTGCCTGTTGCTTGTCACCTTCTTGCCACTTTCTCTCACTAATGGGCCAATCATTTCCTTGACTTTTTTTGTTTTTTACATGTTGAAAGAAGCTTTTTTTGTTATTTTTGACTTTTGTCACAAGCCTTAGTTCATTTTGAGCCTTAGCTTTTCTCACTTCATATTTGCAGGCTTGGGCTATTTGCTGATATTCTGCCTTAGTTATGTGCCCCTCTTTCCTGATGAAGTGTGGTGATAGCCTGGAATCTAAGGGCAGCTGCATCTTTGGACAGGATTATACCTATGCAGCCTCTCTTGACTCATCATTCCCGACCATCCCTGTGGTTCAAGGAGGAGCTACAGGTTCTGAAAAGGGCCAAGAGACACCTAGACACCACTGGAGGAAGGCAAGGGATGACTCTGACCGGACACAACTGCTATTAAGGCCCACCTCATGATGGTAAGAGCGGCAAAACAGCAGTATTTCTCTGCTCTTATTGCATCCTCAGAGTGCTACCCAGCGGCCTTGTTTCAGGTTGCCCGTTCCCTCCTGGGTCTGGGGTGTATGCGCTCTGGCAATGTTTTGCAGGGCCGAGCAGAGGAGTTTGTTTCAACACCTGATGGACTTAGTCACTCAGATCCATTCCCAGTTGGATCTCATGCATGGAGATAGTTCATGAGAGATGCCCAGGGAGACATCTTGCCCTATTATCTGGGAATGGTTTGATCCTGTTGGTCCTGATGAAGTCGACAGGGCCCTTGATGCTGTCAGCGCCACCACCTGTCAGTTAGATCCTTGTCCCTCCTGGGTGGTGAAAGCCTCCAGCATGGTGATTAGCAGGTGAGTCCAGGCAGCGATTGATACATCACTGGAGAAGGGGACATTTCCAGATGCTTTCAAGAAGCCCTAGTTCACCCCCTCAATAAAAAAAACATCACTGGATCCCAGCTGTCTGGACATTTTTTGGCTAGTCTCCAACCTCCCATTCTTAAGAAAAGTTATGGAAAAGGTGGTGGCCTGGCAGCTGCAGAGGGTCCTTGATGAAATGGATTATCTGGACCCCTTTCAGTCAGGATTTGGGCCCAGTTATAGAATGGAAATGGTGATCCAAGATATTAACTAGGATCTCCAGCCCCTTCCCAACATCCATCTCAGCTACAATCTCCATGACTATTATTTGAATCCCAGAATGACTTGTGAGGCTATGTTGGACCTTCTCTCAGCAGGGGAGGCCAATGTTCCTAAGTACAGCTGTGGAAGGGAGAAGGACCTTTTCATTATCCTCAAAGGGACTGTGACTGACATCTTCTCTCAGACCGAGACTACATTGGCTACCTACAAAATCCGATAAATATGTGCATAGTGTTCTGCAACCTCTTTCTCATGCTGCCATGGTGAATAGGAAGAGGTGTAATGACTGAGCAGAATGAGCAGATATACATTCCCTGTACCCAAGTTTCTATCTGCAAGAAGAGAACTCACTTGCTTCTTCATAAGAACCACCATCTTCACAATGATTTTACTTTTCTTTTGTTCTCAATAAAAAAATACACTAATACACATTGTTCATACCCAGCTCTTCATTCTTTTTAACATCAGCTCTGCTTGGAATGAACAAAATCTGATGTCATTCAGGCCTTTTACACTCTTATTTTATAATTTTTGGATAAAGCATCTCATTTTTCATATTGTAATCAAATTTTAATGGCTAACTGGATACGATAGCTAAATTTAAAAATAAATCTGATGAGTTCAGGAGGACATATTTTTGTAAATAGGATCTCTTAGCAAACTTTAAAACTTAAAACTTAAATTTTAAGAAGAAAAGAAAAGGTCTTCAGGATAAAGATGGAGTCCTCCTTTATCTCCCAGTGACCACTGAGAAACTTTTGAAGTGCCCACAAGAAGAATTTGGAGATATATGAATTATGCCAAACTCCAACTAGGAGTTTATGCCAAATCTCAACTCCCTACTTCACACCTCATCTGTACAATACTAAATATCTAATTTTGTAATTCTTTTCTAGAAGCCTTATGAGGCTGTATTTTAACTCCTGTCTTCTTTATAATATTTTAGTGGACCAATTGGACAATCTAGATTATCCTCCTTCTTGAGTCCAATACTGAAAAGAACTCCAACTGCTGGTAAACTATGATACAACTAAAATAATGGCATTGTTAGAGACCCTCCCTCACATATGTTTCTTTTTTTTTACAAATTTATTTTATTCAAAAGATTAAAACACAAAATTCAAAACAAAAAAATTAAACAGAGACAAAACAAAACAAGTCAGAACATTAAAATATGAATTAAAATATAAAGGACAAAAACACATATTATCCCCTCTAGTTGAACACTGACAAGTCTATTGCAACAATAAGAACTTCCCCCCCTTGCAAAGCAGGTCCAAAATTTATAAGTATGTACATCTATTTGCAACCCAACTGATCTGTCCATACATTACATATATGAAAGAAAAAATAAACAACAGCAAAGTTAAAATTCAAAGCACTCTGTTAACAGTCTGTTATTGTAGTTTACTCGTAGAAAGTGTTACATGGTTTCTTATTTGCCACAAATCACCCTGATCATTCTGAGTTCAGGATCAAATACCATGGTTTGGTTCTTAAAAATAAAACCTTTCCTTAGGTTTTTAATTGGGAACTTTCCCAACAATTGCCTCTCAATGTCCAAGTTTATGAGTCTCTGTTGTGTCATGGTTCCGAAGAAGCAGCTTTTCAAAGAACTTTGAGGCTTTATTTACCTTAAAGAATCCTTTTATTGCTACATAGCTTCGGCACGTACATAATGAAGCCAAAAACTGAATCCTCCCACCCCCAATCACAAAGCATAACTCACTCCTTCATTTTACAGTCATCAATCATGTTCTCCAATTAGTTTGAAGTGTGAACTATCCCTCCCGTAACTCCTCTGGTTACAGCTGACCTTGGCAATGCTGTACTGAAATATTGTTGTGGTTAACTATCATACTTTCCCACCCGCTATTCTAACATTGTCTGCTTTAACTCTAGAAGTGATATGCAGGCTAAATAAAACATGTTTGCTTCTTCATATATGGCAAGCAAGAACATCCAATGTTAGCAGTCTTGACAGTTGTACCTATTGGCTATGTTTCTGCCATATTAACAAGACTCTCATTGCATAAATGTCATATTTCAAAAATCTGAATGTAGTATCTCAGGCCACCAGTAGGCTAAGGGCAGAGGACAGATATGCTCCTTTGAGGGTTCAACAGAGCTCTGTAGACATCTTGGAATTACACTAGACAAATATTAGGGTCACTTCCAGCTGCCCTTTAATTGTTTCAAGCAAAATCGTGCCCACTCATGTATGGAGAATAACTTGGACCATTTCTAGTTGTGGCCTGTTGGAACATGTTGACACTTGAAATTCCTCTGTCAATTTTTTACATTTCTTCTGGTCGTAAGCTGCTCCTTTGTATTCAGGTCAGGCCTCAAAATGATAATGTAGCACTTGGGGATGAAGATACAGCCCAGCAGACCAGCATTGGATGACAGGATGGAGAAGACCTGCACAGCCACCATATATTTCCCTTTGGTGCTCAGGTATGTGGGCACAAAAGTCACCCAGACACTGCAGAAGACCAGCATGCTGAAGGTGATCAGCTTGGCTTCATTGAAGGCCCCAGGCAGATTCCTGGCTAGGAAAGCCACCATGAAGCAAATGCCAGCCAGGAAGCCCATGTAGCTGAGGGTGATGTAGAACATGACAACATAACCTTCGTTGCATTGCAGGATGATCTCTCCAGGCTGGGAGTGAAGGTCAGAGTCAGGGAATGGAGGAGAAACTCCCAGCCAGATGGAGCAGATGATAATTTGGACTGCAGAACAAGATAGGACAATGGAGTTGGCCAAGCTCTTCCCCAACCATCTCTTCACTCGATTTTCTGGTTTTGTGGCCATAAAAGCCAGCACCACTGTGATGCTTTTGGCCAAGAGAGAAGAAATGGCAACTGAGAAGATAATGCTGAAAACTGTTTGTCGGAGAAGGCAGGTGGTTTTCCTTGGTTGACCAATAAAGAGAAAAGGGGACAAAAGGCAAAGTAGGTGGGATCCCAGGAGAATGTAGGAGAGGTCTCGGTTGTTGGCTTTGACAATGGGAGTTTCTTGGTATTTAATGAATATGATTAAAACAAGGCCTGTGATTAGGAAGAAGAGTAGGGCAAAAGAGACCAGTGTGATGCCCAGATGTTCTTCATAAGACAGGAAGGATATTCTTTTGGGGATACATTGGACTCGGTCCTCATTTGGGTATTTATCATCTGGACATTTGTTGCATTTTTCTGTATCTGACAAAACCCAAAAGCAATATTTCTATAAGATTTTTCACTTTTACCTTTCAAGAAATACCATCTTGGGGAAACAACTGATGATACCTTTCAAGAAATACCATCTTGGGGAAACAACTGATGCATTTCTTAACAATTCCACAGAAAAATGATAAAATGAATGTCATTTTCTAAAAAACACATAGCTAAGATTTATAAAATAGGGGGAAGTACTATGAGGTGAAATATTTCCTGTGTAATGTAAAGAACCTTCATAGCAACCTAGATTATTAAAAATAAGTAATGAATAAGTTAATCATTCTAGGCAAACGTCCTGAGTGCTGCCACCTGACGCTTTTTAATATACTGAACACAGAGGATGATGTCTCTCTTAGAAAAACTAGTTCCGTGGTGGCGAACCTATGGCACGCGTGCCAAAGGCGGCACGCGGAGCCGTCTCTGGTGGCACGCCAGCCATTGCTGGGCCGAGCTGCTCCCTCCTCCTCTCCGTGCATGTGCAGCTTTCCGCAGAGCTGCGCATGCACAGCTCTCCGCACATGCGCAGTCTGGAAATAGGCAAGAGGCTATAAAGGGAGCAACTTTCAGCGGAAGCAGGCACGGAAAGCGAGGCAGCAGCCCTATGTGCGTCCCCATGCACGAGCGTGCCCCTACCCTGCCAGGCAAGCTGAGCCGCAGCATCTTCAGCAGAAGAGTGCAGGTGGGCAGTGGAAGGCACAAGGAGCCCCAATCCCAGAAAAGCCCCTCCTACCCCCCTCAGAAGAACTGCGGGGCTCAGGAGCCTCTCCCCATGCCCCCCACCCGCTGAGCAAGATGCCCTCCTGCCCATTGCCCCACCCGCCAGAGCAACATTGAGTTGGCCATGCCCACCCTGGCCACGCCCACCCAGTCTGCCATTTCCACCATAGCCACGCCCACCCAGCACCCGGCAATACATAAGTGGGATTTGGGTTGCAGTTTGGGCACTCGGTCTCTAAAAGGTTCGCCATCACTGAACTAGTTGGGTGGCAGAGAAAGCTAGTCCTGCTAATAATCTAGAATGGCTACTCAGATCAGTGATAATATGGGTGTAAGGAGGTGCATCTATAAGTGTCCACACCACTTGATACGTTCCCACTGATCCTCATGAAAAGACCCAGGCAGAATGCATTGCAATAATCTTTTCAGAAGGTCAACTTGAGACAGTTCCTCGAATTTCAAAGAACTCTTATGTTCCTAGGAAAGTAAATATAGAAGGATCCATAAAAACTAAAAAAGCAGAAGAAATGTTTTCTCTGGCAGAGGTAAAACTTGCCCATTCTGTCACAATTTCCAATCTCTTCCCAGCCCTGCTCTCAAGATCTTTTTGATATTTTGCCATAGTTTAAAAAAATGGGCATTTTAATAATAAATAGGAGAACAGTTGAGCCTCAATGCATCTTTTAACATGCACTGTCATCAAAGTGCTTTGGATTAATCCATTTTTACAAGGTTTCCAGTGTCACCCACCTTCCTGAGTGGAGATGGTCCCTTTTGGACAAGGAATGCAGTCGTAGCAGCAAAGTGGCTCTCCTTCCTGAGCCTGCTTGACAAATCCAGGATGACAATTTTCCACACATTTGGACTGAGGCAGGGACTAAGCAGAAAAACAAGGAATCCCAAAGAAAATATGTTGGGACTCGCCATCCACAGAAAATTGATTATTGCATTATATTTATTAAAGTAGAACAAAACTGTGAAGAAGGAAATTCTAGAAAATTCTAGAAAGGTTTCGACTATGTTAAACATTGCCAAGCTGCTCCACTTTGAAAGTAGCCGAAAACCATCTCCCAGTTATCCCAGTTCAGATACAGTTTTCCCAGTTCAGATATAGTTATCCCCGTTAAGATACAAGGGAAAAATTCAATGCAAATTAATGCTGTCAACCTTAAAGGTGATTTTCTTTATACATTCACTTGTTGAATTTATATGGCTGTGTTGCTGATGAAAATTACTGCCTAGTTTCTAGAACTGTAGTGAGGTGAGATGGAGGTCAGGTCATGGGAATGTGTCCATCAAAAAGGGTAAGTCAGGAAGTGGGACATGAGTATGAGCCCCGTGTCAGAAAGGGATATTTCTAAGGCTCAAGCTAGGTATCCAAGAAAAGATCCTTTCTGTTGAAAAACTATAATAACTTGACAACAACTGGCATGGAAAGGCACACACACATTTATTCTTAGTTATATTTGGACCCTCCTTTTTGCCCAGAGAGACTTAAAGTAGCTAACAATCAAGTTAAACAGTGGCATTCAAAGGTTTTCAGATACAAGCCAAAGACTAACACTAACTAGCATTTCCTTTCAAATCATCCCTCATCACTTTTGATGTCAGGAAATGTTTTTCTTTGGGTAAAATACATGTTTCAGAGCTGTGGACATTTGGGTAAAATACATGTTTCAGGACATTTTTTCACATCAGGGAAATCGTCATGATTTCATGTGAACTGAAAACCTTGGACTTCCTTCTTAAGAGTAGAAGGCCTATTGCATATCTCTGTGGGGTGAAAGAGAGGCATGGATAACTGGCCAGGTCTGGGTTGCTTAAAAACATCATAGAGCCTGGACCTGTTGTTTCATGGGACACTGTCCAGAACTAGGACAAAGTGAATCCTAATTTAAAGCTTATTTCCCACTGGGACCCGCAGGACCCCCCTCCTGGCTTGATTCAGTTTCATCAGATTCACTCTGAATATTGGCCATTGGTCAACAGAATTGCCTTCTTCTTTGAACACACAGTTTTGGCAAGGAACAATCCGGGTTGATGCTTATCAGCACCGCAATCCCCAGAATGTGAGGAACTCTCTCACGTACGGAGATACTAAATGCAGAGGGCATGATCTGTGTCCTAAAGAATCATCACTCAGCATCCCATGTCGGACATGGCTATACCACGTAGTAGATAAATGGTGTTCCATATTATAGCAACTGAAGGAAACTTTGGTCAATGCTACTGAAACCTCCCAAGCCATTTAAAAAAATCTATGAGAATGTACTTCCCACATTCAACTCTTAGTGAAGGCCATCCTCTTTGGTAACTAAGCTTATCCCATTTGAAATGAGTCCAAAGGCTTTGGAAAACAAAGAATGGTGTCCAATAGTTTCCCCACCTTGTTGAGCAACTTTAACTGCAAAAATGCATCTTCACTGGTAATAAGTCTCTGTCTTTCAAAACTCCCTAGTTGCTTGTGGATGGGTTCCTCATTGGGGAGAAAAACCCAGCTCATGATGTCCAGATCTGCTTTTACATCTCCAGTTTGGTCCAAGTACATTTGAAAGTTGGAAAGATTGCAAAACTCATTCTTTTCCAGAAAGGGATGGAACTAAAATAGGAACATACAGGAATTTTAAATAAGAAAACTTTGTTTCTTATCCCATGTGGCGCTTTCACATTTGAAGTTTTCTTCTTGCAAGTTGTCTAACTTGCAATTATGCTTAGTTGGGAGAACAAGATTTATCAGTATCTTCAAAAGATACAGTATATTGACAAAATAAACAGTATATTGACAAAATAAATCATTGGTAAAATTGTTCAATTATAAGGAAAATTCTGGAGCAGGTTACAAATAAACAAACAGATATTATTCATAAACTACTTGAAAAGAACAGGAAGATTATTGGAAAGCATGGACCAATTGTGAAGTAATTTGCCAGGTTAATCTTCTCCCAGGTACACCAGATGAACTAATTCTACTTTACTGTAAGGCTACATTAACAGAATCTTACAAGACTGAAAGTGCTAATCTCCCAACCACTCCTTTTTAAGCCTGAAAAATTAGGGAGGATCCTTTCCAAATTTCTTTGTCTGCCCTTTAAGCAGCTGTGGTCTCTCTACCTCTTATCTAATCGTTCCTAGTAAGCATCTCTTCCTTCATTGCCAATGTCATTGCCACATATAATTAAACTTCCTTAATAGATTGTGGGAATCCTGATATAATGGTGATATAACTTGATTTTAGCGAATTATTAAAACTACCTCCTGATCTATTTATTAGGGAATCTAGTTAGGTGAGAGCTGGATGGTGTGATAATTAAGTGGATAAAATCTATTTGTAATATTGTACTTAAATAATTTTCAATGTTCCACATAAAATGGGATAGTCATGAATAAATTAGTCTACGTATTCTGCTATATTTACATTTATGCAGACAGAGATGACAAATCATGATTTTTAATGAACGATTTATACCAACTCATAGGCAAAGCTATTTTGATGTCTATTCAAAGATATCAAATTCAAATATCAATTTCTTGATAGGGAGGAAAGCATCAATGAAATCTAGTAGAAAATATCCGCATTTTAGCAAATAGTACTTGATAAACTATGGTATCTCATATAAATACAAATGGATGGAAGATACTATGTAGATTTTTCAGTTTGATTTCAATTGTAGTTTTTCTGATAGTATTATGTATGTATCCTAATCACTGATACTGATATATTAGTAGTATTTTAATGGTTAAATAACAATTACATAATTAATTGGACGATATAGTCATTAATTATGCACTTGAAGAAGAATAGAAGCCAAAATTGTTAAGAAAAAAAATATCAAAATAGCATTGACTGTAAACTGAATTTGCAGTCAATGTGTAATGTTAATGGAAAGGCTAATGTATCCTTAAGAAACTCAGGAAGTGAATGTTGTGGTCTGGGGAGACCCCACATTAAATACCAGGTCCTCTTGCAGGCACCATACTTGGAGAAGACTCCCTTTTCTTTGTGGCAGCCCCTGAGATATTGGAACACTGCTATCATGTCACCTCTCGTCCTGGTCTATGAGAACTGAGGATCAGAAGGAGGCTGGGAGCACCTTTTCCAACTACAAAATCTGTTGGTTGGATAAGGGTGGATGCAGCACTTTTCCAATATCTGAAATATGTAACACAGAAGCTTAATAAAAGTTCAATAAAAATGAACCTTCCCTAGCTGTGAAGAGTACAGATAATATTTGTCATATTTTCTTTATTTCAGGGCCTAGAGGACCTTGTGGTTTTCTAGATATTCTTGAAAGGACACAATAATAATAATAATAATAATAATAATAATAATAATAATAATAATAATAATAATAATAATAATAATAATAATAATAATAATAATAATAATAATAATAATAATAATAATAATAATAATAGTAAAGTTGAAGGGACCTTGAAGGTCATCTAGTCCAACCCCCTGCTCAGGCAGGAAACCCTATACCATTTCGGACAAATGGCTGTCCAGTCTCTTCTTAAAATCTTCCAGTGTTGGAGCATTCACCGCTTCTGGAGGCAGGTTGTTCCACTGGTTAATTGTTCTCACTGTCAGGAAGTTTCTCCTTAGTTCTAGATTGCTTCTCTCCTTGATTAGTTTCCACCCGTTGCTTCTTGTCCTGCCT
>NW_015389043.1:52693-60977 GCF_001527695.2 Protobothrops mucrosquamatus | reverse complement strand
CCTATGTTTTTAGTTTAGTCAGTGTTGGTCAAATAGACATTTTAGAATTTAAGCATACAAGTTTTCCACTCTCTTCTTTAGTGATCTTTGGTCCCAGATTTCTCTACCTTTCAAAAATATTGGATCAGACAATGACATCAAGAAAGCTAGGTGCAAACAATGTTGGCAAAGAAAACAATGGAAAGACAGTAGGGATAACAGTTTCACTGGAATAATAGTTTTGCTGTTATTCTAGAGTTTGGGACATGGTAAAATGAATTCAGTCACAAGAGAGGACAGACTTTCTGACAGACTTCTGACAGAATGAGAACATCCTAAAAGGAGAAGATGAGAAGTTGAGCTAGCAAAACAGAGAAGTTGAGCCAGTAAACCGGAGAAGTTCAGTGTCCCCTTCACTGACTGTCTTAAAGTCAAAGACTGAGGTGCCATCGGTCCTCGTCCTTTAACTGGGATTCCTGCAGAGAGGAGGGAGTGGGCTAGATGCACTCAGGGATTCCTTGGAATTTTTGAAAGTAAAATTCTGTGATGGTGATCACAAACCTGTACCTACAGGAGTATATTACAAATTCATGTTTCTTTTTTTTAAAAAAAATAGTATCAAAATATGCATATGTCATAATGTCTTCTCTATGGAACATTATACCCCCCAGCAGTTAGATTTGCCTAACCTGTTGGTCTTTTGTGACACTGGGAAGCTGAGAAGGTTCTTCTCCCTCTCATCTGTATTCCTTCTCCAAAGGAACTAGTTTTAGTAATAGTAATAGTAAAGTTGGAAGGGACCTTGGAGGTCATCTAGTCCAACCCCCTGCTCAGGCAGGAAACCCTATACCATTTCGGACAAATGTCTTAAAAACGTCCAGTGTTGGAGCATTCACCGCTTCTGGAGGCAGGTTGTTCCACTGGTTAATTGTTCTAACTGTCAGGAAGTTTCTCCTTAGTTCTAGGTTGCTTCTCTCCTTGATTAGTTTCCACCCGTTGCTTCTTGTCCTGCCTTCAGGCACTTTGGAGAATAGCTTGACTCCCTCTTCTTTGTGGCAACCCCTGAGATATTGGAACACTGCTATCATGTCCCCCCTCGTCCTTCTCTTCATTAAACTAGACATACCCAATTCCATCAACCTTTCCTTATATGTTTTAATCTCCAGTCCCCTAATCATCTTTGTTGCTCTTCTCTGTACTCTTTCTAGAGTCTCAACATCTTTTTTTTTTATGCATCTTTGCCTGGACCCCATACCTGCCATGGCTGCAGCCTTGAAGACACCAACCTCTCCTTGCCTGCCTTCCGTATCCACCTGGATCTGGATGAATACGCAGCACTCAAGGCGTGGGCCAGAGTCTTAATGATACTGTAAACATGGTGATCGTTTGGTATCTGGATGCCGTTCTTTTTCTCTTGAGTTTCCAGTGGTGCTTTCTGGGTGCATTTCCTTCGGCCCTTGACAGAAAAGAACTGCTTTGAAAAAGAACAGCGAAAAGACTGCTCTTGAAACTCAGGTGGTACAAAGAGAATGGGCTCAAAGCCATCATCCTCAGGTCTTTCTTTACCCCTGACAACAAAGTTCCAAATGCTATGGACATATTTGAAAAATCTGTGCCTTCTCATTGTCAGTTTCACCAGGGGGGAGATGATCCAGACTTTCCCTTCAACGGGTCCTGGCAAACCTTCAAGTGTTGAGTGGAAAAGAAGAATTCTATCCCGAAAGGAATCATATTCTGTGAAGTGAACAAAGACATTGACTTGTCTCCACTTAGAGAGGGCATCCCTGAGGGGCGCTGTATGTCCAGTTGTTGAGAATCGCTGTGATATAACAACACAAATTCCATTCCTGACTAGCATAAGAGTAAAAGTTCTTATGAAATTCTCTCCATTTTCTGTGTCTGAAGCAAAGAGACCAATCAGGACCCATCTGAAATGGAGGAGCAGTTGGATAATTCCTGGGTACTGGATCCCTTCTCTGGGCACCATCCGGTGGAAGAACGGGAACTGACTTTTATCGCTAAGAGCCACCAAACCAGATGCATAACTCATCTGAAAAAGTAATAAAGAATGCTTGGAAGTCAGATCAAGTCCGAAGTATTTGCTTTTAGCAAATACACTTAGTTGTCAAGCATATTTTTAAATAGTTTATTGTTGATTAGTCACTTGGCCATATCAAGATATAGAATGTAGAAATCGTAACATTAATAAGACCACACATAAAAATAGAATAAAAGATACAAATCTTTGGCGCTCTTCATTATAAGAAACTTGGAAAATGTTCTTTATTTGTTCACTGTGTCCATCTGCTCAAATCTTATCAAATAGTGTCCTATGATAATAATAATAATAATAATAATGATGATGATGATGATAATGATGATGATAATAATAATAATAATAATAATAATAATAATAATAATAATAATAATAATAATAATAATAATAATAATAATAATAATAATAATAAAGTTGGAAGGGATCTTGGAGGTCATCAAGTCCAACCCCATGCTCAGGCAGGAAACCCTATACCATTTCAGACAAATGGCTGTCCAGTCTCTTCTTAAAAACTTCCAGTGTTGGAGGATTCACATTTCTGGAGGCAGGTTGTTCCACTGGTTAATTGTTCTAACTGTCAGGAAGTTTCTCCTTAGTTCTAGATTGCTTTTCTCCTTGATTAGTTTCCATCCGTTGCTTCTTGTCCTGCCTTCAGGCGCTTGACTCCCTCTTCTTTGTGGTAGCCCCTGAGCTATTGAAACACTGCTATCATGTCCCCCCTCGTTCTATATATATTTATAAGTTGCTAATTGAGATTAAGGACCACGGATAGTTGTGATTTTTTTAAAAAATGTTTGGTTCCTTTGCTTTAAGTGAGCTGCTTTGATGAAGAGGAGGCCAAACTCCAGTCTCAGAAAAGACTAACCTAGATAATGAAATGTGATAATAGCCATCTATAGCTATGAAATCATTTTCCAAAGACCACAATTTTTAACTTATTTTGACATATTAATACTGAGATAATTATTATTAGATTAGGAGTCCAGTCTTCTATATATCCTACACAATCCAACTTATGAGCATGATAATAATAACATAAGCATATAGTAAGGTATTCAAGTAAGTGTTTAGCACTTTAGGCATGTGTACTTCAGAATTCTTTGTTAGTCATGGCAAGTTGTTAATCTCTAGACTGTATAACAATCAATCAAGTATGACCCCTTGTTTCACTCCTTAGTAAAGAGTGGTTCCATTAAGCCCAAACCACACTCTCTAACAAGTGCTTGTACAAAGAGCTTTGATTAGGGTCAACAGTCTGGGTTCCATTTCAAGGGCAATCAATTTCCTCCACAATATTTCTGTGTTCACCATGTCAGATGCTACGCTGAGTTCTAGGAAAGGAGAAAACCATTGTTTCTCCAAGCTATATATTTTGTAATTAGATGATTCAACACAAAGTTAATGTCAACAATGGATTGGCCCTACCTAAAGTTTGCTTGTTTCAGTGGAAGGAATACACTTTTCATGTACCCACTCTCAATTAGACTCAAGAGAAAACCAACATGTATTTTAGCAATAATATCTATTAGATGAATGGGTTTCTAATCACTGGGATCTTTTTTTATCCCTTTCTTTATATAGAGAAAATACTATTGCCATCTTCCACCCAACTGGCATACTGTACAGCAGGTATCTTATTTATGCCAGTAGAAGGACCTAGCAGTTGGGTTATTTTTTGAATAGTTCACTCAGTAACTAATTCAGTCCTCTCCAGGGGCTCTATTGCCTTTTTTGTTGTTAATTTGATCATGAACATATTAGGCTAAAAATAGCATCTTGGCTAAAGTGTTTGTAATACTTTTTAAATAAAGTGGACTCCCTATGAGTCCATAAAACACATATGTTTTATCAGTTGTGGATAAGCTAATCCTTTGAAATTATTTCCATGAATAAAAGGTTTGTTCACTATTGAAAATACCATGAATTTGGCAAAGATTATTATTATTTATTTAAGATAAAAAAACAGCTCTTGAATTCAATAGAGTAAATGCGATTGGATCTATTGTTCAAGCACCAACACCCCACTCACTTTATCAGATAGAGAAAAACAAACACAAACCTGTGGAACTTTGTAGGTGCCTACTAATGTTGACATCTGGATGGAGATGTCCCTGTCAGCTCCATCAAGAAGAGCCAAAAGGTCGTCCTTCGTTCCACAGCTGAAGTTGGGAACATTGGCTTCGCCAGTTGAGAGCATGTCCAGCAAGGCATCTGAAGTACCAAGTGTGTTCAAATAGTTGTCATGGATGTTGTGTCCAAGAGTGAGATTGTGCAGAAGCTGGGGGTTCCTATTCCCAACTTGAATGGCAAAAATGTAGTGGAGGATTCTAGACTGATGAGTAGATAAACTACCGTAAAAATATTCATATTATTGTCATCACCATTAATAGAAATAATAAAACATTTATTCCTCTTTGTCTCCACAAGCTTAGTAAATTTTAAGCTGATATTGATTCATAACCAGAGACATCTGCTATCACCATTTAATTTGTATGAGAGTTGAGAATATGGACTATTGATAGTTCTCCACTAGGGTTAAGAATCACAAATACAAAAAATCATTGTTTGTGGCATTCCTAATTTTCATTTCTCCAGTAACCAGCATTCAATATCATCCATTCATTAAAACTAGAGCCATCATAAAATGAAGAGAATGTTTCATAAGTGACCCAGAAAAGAAACTCTGACATCAAGTCAACCATCATTTTATAAGGATGTCAGTTAGCAGTTATAAAAATATGGAAATGGGCTTTGCAGGGGCAACTACAACCCTTTCAATAATTACTATAAACAAAAGTCAGTATTCAAGTGATGAATGAAGGCCTGGATGGGGTGAGGAAAATAACCTGGACTTGTTTCAGATATTTTTCTGTCACATCCTTGGATTTCAGACTCTTACAATAAAGAAGACAAAAAAGGGAAGCCATGGAAATTAAATTGATTAAATTAGACGGGTCCTCCAATATACAGTAGGAGTAAGTAAAATATGAAGAAAAGAAAGAGAGTGTTAGAACTACAGATGGAGGGAGTGCAACTCCATCACACTGAATGACTTACAAATGTGATTGTGTATTAGGAGCCATGTTGAAAGGCAATGTTAAATGAGATATTACTGTTGCAGTGATGACCACACTAATGAAATGGTCTCCTGGCTTATAATAGCTCCATGGCTTTTTTCTATCTTCCTCCTCCAAACTTAGCGGGCACTTCATTCTAAGCTTCCCACAGACTGGCTGGGACATCAGCAGCATCAAAAGCAGAACCCGGAGGTTCATAATTCATAAGACTGAATCAGTCCCTTTTTTGTTTCTAAACAAGAAGAAGAAGAAGAAGAAGAATTGGAAGAATTCAAAGCATTCTCACAAACTGGAAATGCCAGTGGCTTTCCTGATTCAGACAGAGACATACTGAGCTTCACCTGGAAAGGAGAGAGGTGCATTCAGGAGCACATACCTCTCCTAAAATTGTGCTACAAAGATCGTTAGCTGAGGCATTTATCCTCTTCTGATGTAAGATCCCTTCCATGTTGCTTCAGTGTGATGTTTACATCAAAGGCACTCACTGGAGAAGTAGCAGAAGAGGTCTCAAAAACCAGAATGGTGATTGATTGTAATCAGTAACTTCTCCTCTAGGGATTTAAACTTCCTTAGGGCTCCATATGTAGAAGTGTACCTGGAAAAAAGCATGTTAGTGAAAAACAATCATAGGGGACACATCTTGGGACACTGTTCTGTTATAGCTGTGCTCCTTCCTGTCAGGTCTTGTCCAGAAAGTATTGCTTGATGAAGATAATTCAATACCCAGGTAACTGCTGTCTTTCAGTATGGTATCTTGCCTCCAAAGACAAGGGAGCAATAAGTAATAATAATAATGATGATGATGATGATGATGATGATGATGATGATGATAAAGTTGGAAGGGACCTTGGAGGTCATCTAGTCCAACCTCCTGCTCAGGCAGGGAACCTATACCATTTCGGACAAATGGCTGTCCAGTTTCTTCTTAAAAACTTCCAGTGTTGGAGCATTCACCGCTTCTGGAGGCAGATTGTTCCACTGGTTAATTGTTCTAACTGTCAGGAAGTTTCTCCTTAGTTCTAGGTTGCTTCTCTCTTTGGTTAGTTTCCATCCGTTGCTTCTTGTCCTGCCTTCAAGCGCTTTGGAGAATAGCTTGACTCCTTCTTTGTGGCAACCCCTGAGATATTGGAACACTGCTATCATGTCCCCCCTCATCCTTCTCTTTGTTAAACTAGACCAGTGGTGGCGAACCTATGGCACGGGTGCCAGAGGCGGCACTGAGAGCCCTCTCTGTGGGCACACGCGCCATTGCCCCAGTCCTAGGCCTTCAGCTGGGTTTTATAAAACCTTTTCACTTTAGGCCTCCGCCACTGTGTCCCAAAAAAAAGGTTCAATCAATCAGTCAATTTCAACTTCTCGCGGGGGAAAAAAAAGATCTTGCAAAGTTGGAATCGATTGATTGAACTTTTTAGTCCCACCCAGTCTGCCGTTACCACCGCAGCCATGCCCAGCCAATGGGCCACACCCACCCAATGGGCCACACCCACTCAATGGGCCACATCCACCCAATGGGCCACACCCACCCGGCACCCGACGATGCATAAGTGGGTTTTGGGTTGCAGTTTGCGCACTCGGTCTCTAAAAGGTTCGCCATCACTGAACTAGACATACCCAATTCCAGCAACCATTTCTTATATGTTTTAGCCTCCAGTCCCCTAATCATTTTAAACACTTGAACACTCCCTAGTGTTCCGTGTAGGGCCTTTTGGTGATTTTCTTTATTATTAGATCTTCACATATTAACCCTGAATTGCAGTTGATTTTATAATTGCTCATGCCTGAAGTGAAATTTCATTTCCCACCTATTCTAGAAAACAAAATTTTGGATGAGAGCTGACAAAGGGACAAGAAAGTGTATGCCTCTGGACTGAATCATTGGATAATGAGGGAGAAAGTTATAAGGTGGATAGGGTTTGGGATTTTTTTGGGGGGGATACTGTTGTTTTTCCATCTTCATGTAAACACTGAGATTCTTTACATTTTGAAGTTTCCTACTTTATTAAATAAACACTGAGCTGTGGGGTCTGCAGCAGAGACGGTCATGGTGCCCACAGTGTGGAGAATGGTGTGTCCTGATTTTTTTCCCATAAACATGCAGAAACTGGTTTAGAGGGATCCCAAAGGTGCTTTTTCACGAGGTAACTGGACTTTCTTGTTTTTCTTTGAGGACGTTTCGCTTCTCATCCAAGAAGCTTCTTGGATGAGGAGCGAAACGTCCTCAAAGAAAAACAAGAAAGTCCAGTTGCCTCGTGAAAAAGCATCTTTCATATAAATGTGACCTGGATGACTGAGAATCTCCATAGATATTTGGTTTAGAGGGATCTGATGGACCTTCTTCTTGTTGTTGTGTGGATGGTGCGGTTGTGTAGTCCTTTTGTTCCTGGAGTATCTGGGTCAGTTTTTGTGGAGATTACATATCTTATCTGGAGGGAGTGGGACCTTCATATGTACACCTTGGCCTGAAAGAAAAACTGGTGTTTTGAGTGAGAGGGGAGAGCTAAAAGAAACAAAAAGATTTATTTGCAGTGTTGGCAGTAGTATTGGGGGTTGAGCTGACCCAAATGGATCAGCTTCTCGGACAGTTGTGATCAGTGCTTTTTTTGTAAGAAAAAAGGTGCCGGAACTCATATCTTGTTAATCTTTTATTTAAAAAATTATATATTCAGTTCTCAACATGATGTCATGTGTCTGATTAACGAAACACTTAAAATGACTTTCAGGCATATTTTCTCCTAAAAGCATTTATTAAGGTTACAGAGACGTCAGTACAGCATGGTGGAAATGCTTAAGTCTGGCTTCTCTTCCGTTACGCATACATTCCAAGCATTTTTCCCTGCCTCTATTTTGGGGTCATGGTTCACATCTTCCAATTAACTTGGAAGATGTGATTTACTTCCGGTTTGGGCTATTCTTATTCTCCTCCCTTTTCCTTGTTGCCTGGTTTAACTATAAAAATACCAGACAGTTCTGCAGATTGTCAAAGCAAGAATATACAGTATTTGCAGCGTTGACATCCGGCCCCCCTTACGAAAAAGGACAGATCCTGTAAAGCAAACCAAAGCATATGTTAAGGGTTATCTTTCGGTTTGTTGGGGTGTTTCACATGAAACCTTTTGACCAATCTATTAGCCTTTACTTCACTGGATTTCACCCAGGTGGCTTCGGATAACGG
>NW_015389043.1:25686-52195 GCF_001527695.2 Protobothrops mucrosquamatus | reverse complement strand
ATACGCTTTACTTCATAGTGGGTCTGTCCCGCAACCACGAGGGGCCCAGGTGCCTTCTTTGGAGGAGGTCTTAACGTGGAGCCCCGATATGGCTTCAACAAGCTACAATGGAAAACTGGGTGAATTTTCCCTAAGAGTTTAGGGAGTTTTAGCTCTACTGTGACTGGGTTGATGATCCTTACTATGGGGAAAGGCCCCACGACCGAGAATGTATGCTATGTCCCCGGCATCTCCACCATTTCGAGGGGGGACGTAGCATACATTCTCGGTCGTGGGAGTTTGGCTCCTGGCACCAGTTCGATGGAGCAGTCATTGGGTCTGTGAGGGGGTAGGGCATCACACATAAATTTATTTATTGTATTTAAGGCAAATGTTCATAGTAAATTTTACACTAAAAATTAAAAAAAGATTTTCAATTCACCAATGATTTTTTAAAATAAAGAAATTATTTACCTTTTGCACGTAGTCAATCACTGTACACACAGCCACACATGCCAGTTGAGTAATGAAAAATAACGGTTGCTACCTGCAGTAAGCACTCAGCGTGCGACTACACGACCAATCATAAGCCAAGCAGCGCCATCACAACCAGTGTGGATGAAGTATGCATGCATCGGACTTGACACACAAGCAGCCCGCATGTACCAATTTTATGATTTTGCCGCCGACCTGCTATGCTCGACAGGGACCAAACATCAAATTTTCAAAAGTTACTTTTAAAACTTGGAAAATCTGTTGAAAAAAGGTGCCGGAACTCCGTTCTGGTGCGTTCTATGACAAAAAAAAAGCGCTGGTTGTGATTGGAGAACTCCTCTTTAAACAGAAACTTGGAGCAAACTCAAAAACAGCCGTCATGGTTTGCAGGCTGATTACCGGCTGTAAAAAAAAACCAAATGCTGGAATTAAGAGAGACTTTGGCTGAACTGAAGGAAAGTGTAGAAAGGGGAAAAGAATAGCAACAAAAGCATGCTGTGCAAGAACTAAAAATTGAAACCTTAAAAGACCTTGTGAAGACTTTTGCTGGGAATAAGCACCCAGCTTGTGCAGAATGGAGCAAAGTATGGAACTGCCCAGACAAATAAAGCAACAATCTTACCAGATTCTGATTAACAGGCCAGATTTTGATGAAACTCAAGACTTTCTCCTTGATGGGAAAGGAGCTTTTGAGGAATTAAGCAACAAGCTTCCTGGGGCTTCAATAGCAGTAGTGGAAATCTAAGCACAAACAAGACCCAGAAATTTCCAAAACCAGCCAAGGGAAGAATGGGAACAAGTAGTTACTGAGGCGACATCAACTCAGCCTTCAGTACAATTTGTCTGACCAAGAGCAGGGCTTTTCAACCTTTTCACCCATTGTACCACTTTTAGGATATGGCAGTATCCGAGTACCACCAGTCGCCTAGCAAGGTGTCAAAAACTTGACGACCAAAAAAAAAAAAAGTGATAAAGTACAGGTAGTCCTCGACTTACAACAGTTCGCTTAGTGACTGTTCGAAGTTACAATGGCACTGAAAAAAGGGGCCCCCCAAGCCACAGCCGAGGAAGACACCTGCCTGCCCACCCGGCGGCGCTCTTCCTCCTGTCCGAGGTTTTCATTGTTGTGAGCATTTCTGTTGAGGATTGGCATCGGGGGTGGGGTGGGGGGTGTTTGGTTTTTATTCCCCCCGTCTGCTGGGTGATTGCAGCAGGTTTTGGTCACTTCACATGACCCTGGGACACTGTGACTGTCATAAATATGAATCAGTTGCCAAGCATCTGAATGTAAATCACAAGACCCAGGAGATGCTGTAACATTCCAGCTGATCGGCGCTTCTTCTGGGCTCAGCAGAAGCACCAGGAACAGTGCCGAGTTCCAGCTGGAGCCTGGTGCTGATCCTGGCACTTCCGCTGAGCCCTGACAGCCCTGCACTCCAGCCATCTCTCACTCAGGCTTGTGCGATGCTGTCACCGGTTCAGCTCATTCCTCTCCCCCATTACCACTTTTCTAGGATGGTCGCGTACCACCTGCCAGGTGCCAATGTACCACAGGTGGTACCCGTACCACTGGTTGAAAAGCCCTGACCAAGAGAATAAGCAGGTCATAGTAACATACCCTGAAGTCAAAGAAGAGGGTCCACGAGGTCCCCTAAAACAGTTTCTGGGAAGATGTGGCAAGAAATCATGTCGCACCATGGACCATGTTGTGGGAATTGCCACCGTCACAACTGCAGACCTCATAGCCCTCTGTATGTTTAGTAAAATAAAAAAAAAACCTTCAAAATACAGTTTCTCAGTGCTTACACAAATATGGAAGCACAACAGAGAGAGCATCAAGAATAAATAAACAAACAAACAAACAAACAAACAAATAGTTCAATCCACTCTATAACTTTCTCCTTGTTACCCAAATGGGGAAAGTCCACAAACTCTCTTTTTCCTGCTCTTAGTCAGCTCTCACCGAAAAATGGATATTTCTAGAAAACAAAGTAAATAACATTTACTTCAATCACGAGCAATTTTTAAAATGATCTCCGATTAGGATTCATATATGGAGATCTAATAGAAAAGAAAATCCGAAACAGGCCCTACTCTTAACATTAATCAGAGTTCAAGGCTATTGATTACCTAATTGGCATTAGAAGAGAGGCAGCACTAGAGTTAAATGCCGCCAACTTAAAATGCCATTGCTTCATTGCTCTGGCTGATGTTGTCTCCAGTGGTCTCTGAACATAAGATGCCACACTGAAGGAAAGCAAAAGTCGTTATTTGGCTGTTGAACTATCTTCCTCCATTATCACTTTCTGAGCATGTTACGACACACAAGCACTACAGAACAATATCCCCCAGGGGTGAATTTGTGATTTCTACTATCATGCTTTTCTCTGCAAATGGAGCCCCTAGGCCTAGGATGTTTAGGATCCCCAGAGGAGAAGTTGCTTCTCACTGTAATTTTCACAGTTCTGTTCTTTTGGACCTCTTCTGCTCCTTCTCCAGTGACTGCCTTTGAGGTAAACATCTGACTGAAGCAACATGGAAGGGATCTTGCATCAGAAAAAGGTAAATGCCTCAAATTATGCTGTGTGTGGTACAAGATAAGGGATAGGCAGAGACTTTTGCTCTTGCATGTACCTTTGTCTCCTTTCCAGATGAAGCTTAGTTTGTCTCGGTCAGAATCAGGAAAGCTACTGGATATTCCAACTTGTGAGAGAGCTTTGAATCATCTAACTTTTCTTGTTCTTGTTTAGAAACAGGAAGGAGATTGATCTTCAGCCCTGTGAATAATGTACCTCCTGCTTCTACTTCTGATGCTGTTGGTGTCCGGGAAGCCTAGAACGAAGTGCCTGTTGAACTTTGAGCACCACGACGGAAAGAAACAATGGAGCTATTACAGGCCAGGAGACCATCTCATTAGTATGGTCAGCACTGGAACAAAAATACTGCGTACGCCAATATTGCCTTTCAACATGGCTCCTTCTAGTCAGCCTCACTCGTAAGTCATTCAGAGTGATGGAGTCGCGTTCCCTCCATTCACAATTTTGACACTCTCCTCCTTTTCTGATTTCACTTATGCCAATATTGCAGGACCTGCCTGATTATTTTGATTTCTGTTGTTTCTCTCTTTTGGCTTATTTTCTAGAAAAAACTCCAAGCCAAATTGGAGGGGGGGGAAAAAACCACCCTTAAAACAGTCCAGATTATATATTTTTCCCCATCCAATCCTGAGTTATCACTCGAATACAGAATTTGGTATAAATGAGTTGCATCCACACAACCTATTTCAATTTTTTTTAAATAACCACTGACTCATATTCAGTGTCTGATCCTTATAGAAATAGAGATTGATGTCACTTATGAAATATCCTCTTTNGATGGGGTGAGGAAAATAACCTGGACTTGTTTCAGATATTTTTCTGTCACATCCTTGGATTTCAGACTCTTACAATAAAGAAGACAAAAAAGGGAAGCCATGGAAATTAAATTGATTAAATTAGACGGGTCCTCCAATATACAGTAGGAGTAAGTAAAATATGAAGAAAAGAAAGAGAGTGTTAGAACTACAGATGGAGAGAGTTCAACTCCATCACACTGAATGACTTACAAATGTGATTGTGTATTAGGAGCCATGTTGAAAGGCAATGTTAAATGAGATATTAGTGTTGCAGTGATGACCACACTAATGAGATGGTCTCCTGGCTTATAATAGCTCCATGGCTTTTTTCTATCTTCCTCCTCCAAACTTAGCGGGCACTTCGTTCTAAGCTTCCCACAGACTGGCTGGGACATCAGCAGCATAAAAAGCAGAACCCGGAGGTTCATAATTCATAAGACTGAATCAGTCCCTTTTTTGTTTCTAAACAAGAAGAAGAAGAAGAAGAATTGGAAGAATTCAAAGCATTCTCACAAACTGGAAATGCCAGTGGCTTTCCTGATTCAGACAGAGACATACTGAGCTTCACCTGGAAAGGAGAGAGGTGCATTCAGGAGCACATGCCTCTCCCAAAATTGTGCTACAAAGATCGTTAGCTGAGGCATTTATCCTCTTCTGATGTAAGATCCCTTCCATGTTGCTTCAGTGTGATGTTTACATCAAAGGCACTCACTGGAGAAGTAGCAGAAGAGGTCTCAAAAACCAGAATGGTGATTGATTGTAATCAGTAACTTCTCCTCTAGGGATTTAAACCTCCTTAGGGCTCCATATGTAGAACAGTACTTGGAAAAAAACATGTTAATGAAAAAAATCACAGGTGCATCTCTTGGGACACTGTTCTGTTACAGCTGTGCTCCTTCCTGTCAGGTCTTGTCCAGAAAGTATTGCTTGATGAAGATAATTCAATACCCAGGTAACTGACTTCTGCTGTCTTTCAGTGTGGTATCTTGTCTCCAAGACACTCTCTAGTGTTCAGTGTAGGGCCTTTTTGTGATTTTCTTTACTATTAGATCTTCACATATTAACCCCGAATTGCTGTTGATTTTAAAATTGCTCATGCCTGAAGTGAAATTTCATTTCCCACCTATTGTAGAAAACAAAATTTTGGATGAGAGCTGACAAAGGGACAGGAAAGTGTATGCCTCTGGACTGAATCATTGGTTAATGAGGGAGAAAGTTATAAGGTGGATAGGGTTTGGGGTGGGGTTTGTTTGTTTTTTGGATACTGTTGTTTTTCCATCTTCATGTAAACACTGAGATTCTTTACATTTTGAAGTTTCCTACTTTATTAAATAAATACTGAGCTGTGGGGTCTGCAGCAGAGATGGTCATGGTGCCCACAGTGTGGAGAATGGTGTGTCCTGATTTTTTTCCCATAAACATGCAGAAACTGGTTTAGAGGGATCCGAAAGGTGCTTTTTCACGAGGCAACTGGACTTTCTTGTTTTTCTTTGAGGACGTTTCGCTTCTCATCCAAGAAGCTTCTTGGATGAGAAACAAAACGTCCTCAAAGAAAAACAAGAAAGTCCAGTTGCCTCGTGAAAAAGCACCTTTCAGATAAATGTGACCTGGATGACTGAGAATATCCATAGATATTTGGTTTAGAGGGATCTGATGGACCTTCTTCTTGTTGTTGTGTGGATGGTGCGGTTGTGTAGTCCTTTTGTTCCTGGAGTATCTGGGTCAGTTTTTGTGGAGATTACATATCTTATCTGGAGGGAGTGGGACCTTCATATGTATTTATTTATTTATTAAATTTATATACCGCCCTATCTCCCTTACGGGACTCAGGGCGGTGAACAGGCGATACTAAAAACCACAATAATAAATAAATAGTTTCTGTTCTAAAATCAAATTAAATATGTACACCTTGGCCTGAAAGAAAAACTGGTGTTTTGAGTGAGAGGGAAGAGCTAAAAGAAACAAAAAGATTTATTTGCAGTGTTGGCAGTAGTATTGGGGGTTGAGCTGACCCAAATGGATCAGCTTCTCAGACAGTTGTGATCAGTGCTTTTTTTGTAAGAAAAAAGGTGCTGGAACTCATATCTTGTTAATCTTTTATTTAAAAAATTATATATTCAGTTCTCAACATAAATATATTTATTGTATTTAAGGCAAATGTTCATAGTAAATTTTACACTAAAAATTAAAAAAAGATTTTCAATTCACCAATGATTTTTTAAAATAAAGAAATTATTTACCTTTTGCACATAGTCAATTACTGTACACACACCCACACATGCCAGTTGTGTAATGAAAAATAACGGTCGATACCCGCAGTAAGCACTCAGCATACGACCACACGACCAATCATAAGCCGAGCAGCACCATCACAACCAATGTGGACGAAGTATGCATGCATTGGATTCGACACACAAGCAGCCCGCATGTACCAATTTTATGATTTTGCCACCGACCTGCTACGCTCGACAGGGCGATTCAAGTCCATGTGGACCAAACATCAAATTTTCAAAAGTTACTTTTAAAACTTGGAAAATCTGTTGAAAAAAGGCGCCGGAACTCCGTTCTGGTGCGTTCTATGACAAAAAAAAGCACTGGTTGTGATTGGAGAACTCCTCTTTAAACACAAACTTGGAACAAACTCAAAAACAGCCATCATGGTTTGCAGGATGATTACTGGCTGTAAAAAAGCCAAATGCTGGAATTAAGAAAGACTTTGGCTGAACTGAAGGAAAGTGTAGAAAGGGAAAAAGAATAGCAACAAAAGCATGCTGTGCAAGAACTAAAAATTGAAACCTTAAAAGACCTTGTGAAGACTTCTGCTAGGAATAAGCACCCAGCTTGTGCAGAATGGAGCAAGGTAGGGACAGTGCTTTTTTTCAAAAAAAAAAAAAAAAAAAAAAAAAAAAAAAAAAAAAAAAAAAAAAAAAAAAAAAAAAAAAAGGTGCCGGAACTCTCATCTTGTTAATCTTTTATTTATATATTTATTTATATAATTAAATATATATATATATTCAATTCTTAACATAAATTTAATGTATTGTATTAAAGGCAAATTAAAGGTATATTAAAGGAGGCCTAGACGGGGAGAGGGGGGGGGAAGAAGGGATGGTTTTGTGGGAGGGCAAATGTTAAGTCCTCGCAGGAATGGCGAATGAGGAGAACACATGTTGTTCAAACAGCTCTTTATTCCTTCTCAGTCACAACTCCGAACAAGAGCAGAGGCACGCAGGCCTCCTTTTATACCCCCAGATCCCCAGACAACATGGCGGCCGAGCACAGGCACTTCTCCCACCTTGCGCCGCTCAGTCTGGTCCAGGGCAGCTTTTGCAAGCCCCGGACCATTGCAACGTCCCGAGCCTGCTTTTGCAGGCTCAGGACACAACAGCAAGCATGTGTGTGTACACATGTGAGTACATGAGCACTTGTTGCTTGTGTGAGTGAGGCCCCGAGTGCTTGGGTGAGTGAGGCTCCAACCGCCTGTGACACTCGCACAAGTGAGGCCCCAAGTGCTGATATGAGGCCCTGAGCGTTCGCGCAAGTGAGGCCCTGAGTGCTTGCGACTCTCAGGAGGATCAGGGGGCACATAATAACAGCCTTCCAGTACTTGAGGGGCTATCACAAAGAAGTGAGGATTGTGTTATTCTCTAGGGACCAGAGGGCAGGACAAGAAGTAAGGGTGGAATCTTGTTACAGGGAGATCCATCCTAGAAGAAAGAAGACTTTTTTTTCTGACAGTGACAGCAATTAATCAGTGGAATATCTTCCCTCCTGGGGTTGTGGGTGCTCCATCACTGGTGGTTTAAAAAATGTGGCAAGAAATCATGTCACACCATGGACCATGTTGTGGGAATTGCCACCATCACAACTGCAGACATCATAGCCCTCTGTATGTTTAGTAAAATAAAAAAAAACCCTTTAAAATACAGTTTCTCAGTGCTTACACAAATATGGAAGCACAACAGAGAGAGCATCAAGAAAAAATAAATAAATAAATAAATAGTTCAATCCACTCTATAACTTTCTCCTTGTTACCCAAATGGGGAAAGTCCACAAACTCTCTTTTTCCTGCTCTTAGTCAGCTCTCATCGAAAAATGGATATTTCTAGAAAGCAAAGTAAATAACATTTACTTCAATCACGAGCAATTTTTAAAATGATCTCCGATTAGGATTCATATATGGAGATCTAATAGAAAAGAAAATCCAAAACAGGCCCTACTCTTAACATTAATCAGGGTTCAAGGCTATTGATTACCTAATTGGCATTAGAAGAGAGGCAGCACTAGAGTTAAATGCCGCCAACTTAAAATGCCATTGCTTCATCACTCTGGCTGACGTTGTCTCCAGTGGTCTCTGAACATAAGATGCCACACTGAAGGAAAGCAAAAGTCGTTATTTGGCTGTTGAACTATCTTCCTCCATTATCACTTTCTGAACATGTTACGACACACAAGCACTACAGAACAATATCCCCCAGGGGTGAATTTGTGATTTCTACTATCATGCTTTTCTCTGCAAATGGAGCCCCTAGGCCTAGGATGTTTAGGATCCTCAGAGGAGAAGTTGCTTCTCGCTGTAATTTTCACAGTTCTGTTCTTTTGGACCTCTTCTGCTCCTTCTCCAGTGACTGCCTTTGAGGTAAACATCTGACTGAAGCAACATGGAAGGGATCTTGCATCAGAAAAAGGTAAATGCTGTGTGTGGTACAAGATAAGGGATAGGCAGAGACTTTTGCTCTTGCATGTACCTTTATCTCCTTTCCAGATGAAGCTTAGTTTGTCTCGGTCAGAATCAGGAAAGCTACTGGATATTCCAACTTGTGAGAGAGCTTTGAATCATCTAACTTTTCTTGTTCTTGTTTAGAAACAGGAAGGAGATTGATCTTCAGCCCTGTGAATAATGTACCTCCTGCTTCTACTTCTGATGCTGTTGGTGTCCGGGAAGCCTAGAACGAAGTGCCTGTTGAACTTTGAGCACCACGACGGAAAGAAACAATGGAGCTATTACAGGCCAGGAGACCATCTCATTAGTATGGTCAGCACTGGAACAAAAATACTGCGTACGCCAATATTGCCTTTCAACATGGCTCCTTCTAGTCAGCCTCACTCGTAAGTCATTCAGAGTGATGGAGTCACGTTCCCTCCATTCACAATTTTGACACTCTCCTCCTTTTCTGATTTCACTTATGCCAATATTGCAGGACCTGCCTGATTATTTTGATTTCTGTTGTTTCTCTCTTTTGGCTTATTTTCTAGAAAAAACTCCAAGCCAAATTGGAGGGGGAAAAAAAAACCACCCTTAAAACAGTCCAGATTATATATTTTTCCCCATCCAATCCTGAGTTATCACTCGAATACAGAATTTGGTATAAATGAGTTGCATCCACACAACCTATTTCAATTTTTTTTAAATAACCACTGACTCATATTCAGTGTCTGATCCTTATAGAAATAGAGATTGATGTCACTTATGAAATATCCTCTTTNTGGTTTATTTGCAGTTCTTAAACTTAATGGAAAACTTTCTCCATCCCATCTCCCCAAAACTCATTAAAATTGTAGTGGTGATGAGTAACTATCATTTGTTTCTGGTTTTAGATAAGTGTTGGCTTAAGACTCAGAAGGCTTGTGGAGACAAAAAGGATTAAATTGAAAAAAATATTTTATTATTGCTGTTGATGATGCTGATATTAAGTGAACTTTTTTTTTAACCTTAGTTTACCTTTTGATAAGTTAAGAATACTACGCTACATTTTTAATATTCAAATGAACAGCAAAGCTCTCTGGATTGTGCGAAATCTCACACTTGGCTACAACATCCATGACAACTATTTGAACATACTTGGGACTTCAGAAGCCTTGCTGGACATGCTCTCTACTGGAGAAGCCAATGTTCCCAACTACAGCTGTGGAAGGAAGGACAACATTTTGATTCTTATTGATGCAGCTCCTGAAGATATCTCCACTGAGATGTCAACAGTAGGAGGCACCTACAAAGTCCCTCAGGTATGTATGTATTTAGCTTTTCTGTAAGTAAATTGAGTGGGATGCTGGGTTGGTGTGTGATAGATCCAACCATATCTTCACTTCAGAACTGAAGAACTGCTTATCATGATGATGTTGTAGGTATGATGGTTAGGGATTGGTATCCACAATGTAGAGCAGAAGTGTCAAACTGCCGGCCCGTGGGCCAGATTCGTCATCCGGAAGCCGCACCCACCCCATTGCCGGCAATGGCAAAACAGTCCCGATACGTTGCGCGATGTCACGTGACATCACGAGTTTGACATGTCTGGTGTAGAGGAATGAAGGATCACAGCAATGATATCCTTCTATTACATCATGATCAGCAGCAGCAGCAGCAGATCTGTGAAAAGAATTTAAATGGATTGTCTTACCTATAGCTGATAACACACATTTGACTTATAAAACTTCTAGGGACCACTATCATTAATTAAACACTTTATTTTAAAAATTATAAGCAAATTAGCCAACATGTCAACTATTTTTTACCCTAAAATGTTCATGATGAAATTCATCATAAAAGGCTTGAAGACCAATACAGTCTCTGGGGAGGACTTTTGGCTAGCTGAATTATTCAAAAAATATCCCCAGTTGTGATGCCTTCCATTGGCAGGTTCATTCAACGCTGTATCAATAACTCCTACTATATTCAGTTGGGTTGAAGATGGCTATAGTAATTTCTATATATTAAAAATGGAATAGAAAGGACCCTAGCAATTACAGGCCCATTAGTCTAGTAGATATTGTGGCTAAAATATATGCTCAGATCCTCTTAAGTAGAATTGAAATGGGTAGATGAAAAAATATTTTTGTTAAAGAACAAGTAAACTTTAGACAGAGTTTGGCTGGGTGTAGTCCTCAGTGAAACTACTGTACATCTACATCAGTGGTGGGATTCAAATATATGAACAACTGGTTCTCTGTGTGGATGCCACTTCCGGAAGTCCATTCTGGGCCTGGGCAACAAAAAATTAGCTATCGGTTCTGCCGAAATGGTGCGAACCGGCTGAATATCACCACTGATCTACATGCAGGTGTGGCACCTCAATATTCTGTCTTAGGCTCGGTGTCCAATTATTGGTGTTACTTTAAATCTAGGGAAACTGACAGACTCCCTTAATTCTTCTTATAGAAGAGACCAAATTTTAATTCATTCATTCATTCAATTCCTGGCTTGTATAACTGACAAATTATATTAGGAGTTGTGGTCTTCCCATCTCTCGTGCAACTGGAGAATAAGGTAAAAAGGTTGCTGCACAAAAAATTCAGATATTGAAACTGAGAATGATACAGCCATGCTCAGTGAGGATGGCACATTGAAATGGATGAGCTGCTACAAATGTATTTCCAAATTGGCAAATACTTCAGTGCAGAAATGTCTAACAAATATGAGCCAGCCGTGTGCTGCAGCTGCCAAAAAAGCCAACACAGTGCTAGGCTGCATTAAGAGAGGGATAGAATCAAGATCACGTGAATTGTTAATACCACTTTACAATGCCTTGGTAAGGCCACACTTGGAATACTGCATCCAGTTTTGGTCACCACGATGTAAAAAAGATGTTGAGACTCTAGAAAGAGTACAGAGAAGAGCAACAAAGATGATCAGGGGACTGGAGGCTAAAACATATAAGGAACGGCTGCTGGAATTGTGTATGTCTAGTTTAATGAAGAGAAGGACAAGGGGGGACACGATAGCAGTGTTCCAATATCTCAGGGGCTGCCACAAAGAAGAGGGAGTCAAGCTATTCTCCAAAGCGCCTGAAGGCAGGACAAGAAGCAACGGATGGAAACTAACCAATGAGAGAAGCAACCTAGAACTAAGGAGAAACTTCCTGACAGTGAGAACAATTAACCAGTGGAACAACCTGCCTCCAGAAGCGGTGAATGCTCCAACACTGGAAGTTTTTAAGAAGAGACTGGACAGCCATTTGTCCGAAATGGTGTAGGGTTTCCTGCCTGAGCAGAGGGTTGGACTAGATGACCTCCAAGGTCCCTTCCAACTTTACTATTATTATTATTATTATTATTATTATTATTATTATTATTATTATTATTATTATTATTATTATTATTATTATTATCTTAAGGTGGTCTTTACTCAAGCAGGGTTTGAGCAGCTTGGCAGAATGGAAGATTTAACCAAGACCCTTATAATAAACAGACTTGTATTTGCCGAGCTCCAGAGATAGACAAAGGACATCTATTATCTGAATTTCAATTATATAAGAAAGAGATCGGTATTTTAGATCGAAAGTAGATGAACAACATTTTGAGATCCCTATATTAAAACAACATTTTTCCTGGATGGTCAAAATTGAAGAAGTATATATAAAGTGGCTCTTTATTTAAACAAAGCATTTCAGTTGGGATCTGTGTAGGCAGGTTGATTGCCGTAAATTGTAGGGCTGATACAGAAATATGATTTGCGTTATTTATTCTTACTCTTTTTATTTTCTTTGGTGCTATTTTTTTGAAATACAGTTTTATTAACGTTATCTTTTTATTCTGCAACTTCATATCATTTAATGACTAATCAGCAATAAAATATTAAAATAGGTAGAGAATGAAATTGGATTTCTTTAAAGCTAATATTTTAGAATTGATCTAACTCAAAATATAAATATTCTTCATTGCTTTTTCAGACCAGTTTGGAGTTATTTTCAGAGTTTCTGCATGATAAGAGTCAATTGCCCTTTTACCATCGACTTTACCCCAAAAAAGGGTTCCTTTACTCAGGAATTGTCCAAGTGCTCCTCCATTTCAGTTGGACTTTGATTGGTCTCTTTGCTTCAGACACAGAAAATGGAGAGAATTTCATGAGAAATTTTACTCCTTTGCTTGTCAAGAATGGAATTTGTGCTGTTATATCGCAACAATTCACAAGGATTGCGCATCCAGCATCCCTCGGGAAAACCATCTCTAGGTGGAGACAAGTCAATGTCTTTGTTCACTACATAGAATACGGTGTTGTTTTGGAGAGAATTCTTCCTTTCCATTTTACACTCATGCGTTTGCCAGGACCCATTGAAGGGAAAGTCTGGATCACAACGCTCATTGGGCTGTATCCACTGAAATTTCACAGAGCTCTCAAATATGTGAACAGTATCTGGATTCTTGATTTTGTGAGAAAAAAGAAGCCAGCAGCGGATGCCTTTGTACCCTATTTCTTTCTGGATCCACCCTTTGGAGCTCAGTTTTTTCACTGCTCTTTTTCAAAGCATGCCTTTTCTGTCAGAGGCCGGAGAAGATGCACTGAGAAAAGACCACTGGAGACCCAAGCAAAAAGAAACATGATTGAGGTTGTTAATTTCCACCATTTTTACAGTGCCATTAAGACTCTGGCCTATGCCTTGAATGCTGCGTATTCCTCCAGAACCAGGAATAGAAGGAAGTATGGCAAAGTGAAGCTGGGGGCTCCAAGGCTGCAGCCGTGGCAGGTATGGGGTCCCAACAAGGATCCATCAAACTTGGTCCCTTTGGAAAAAGAATCCAAAAGAGAAAGGGGGCAACTTCTCCTCAACTTCTTTGTGTTACAAAAGGCCAAACTATGGCCAATTTAATTGCTCCGGGCATTATGTCCCAAAGAGCTGCTACTAAAACAGATATATTTTGATATTAAACACTGCTAATTTTAAAAGGGATGTGTGCATTTTTAAATAAATTTTGGGTTGCATGGCTTTGTGATTAGCATAGAATTTTACACTCATAAATTTGATGGACATCCAGAGACCATTTTTAGCCCAACTTCCTCTTCTCGGTAGGAATCCCAGTTGAAGGTTTTCTGACTAATGGCTGCTCGGTCTTTGTGTTAAGACAGTGGTTCTCAACCTTTTTAATGCCGCGACCCCCAACCGGTCGTAAGTCAATGACTAAACCGGTCGTAAGTCGATGACTAAACCGGTCGTAAGTCGAGGACTAAACCGGTCGTAAGTCGAGGACTACCCAACCGGTCGTAAGTCGAGGACTTTCCCTGCCCGGGAGCGCCACGCATGCGTGGTTCCGCCCCCTGTGCCGGCCGAGCCGTAGCTGGCAAGCGGCAAAGACGGAGCAGGCCGACCACCAGCTGGCCCAGCTCAAGGGAGGTAAGGCACCCGCCGGAAAAGGGGAAAAAAATGGCGGACAGCCTTGCTTGGCGACCCCCGTGAAATGATCGATCGACCCCAAATGGGGTCATGACCCATAGGTTGAGAACCGCTGTGTTAAGACAATCAGTGAATGGGAGAGTAAATTTTTCCGGTTCTCTGGCTCAGCACTAAAATTCTTCCTTTTTTAGGATTTTTTCCCTCTCATTCAGTAAGAATCTTCTCTGCCATAGCTGAATTCAGTTTTCCATGTCAGACACTTTGGAATAACAGTGCACAGATCTTAAGCGTCTGTGTAATATTTTTCAGTTACCCCTATAGAGCAGGGGTGTCAAATTGCCAGCCCGCGGGCTGGATGCATCATAGCGAAACCGCGCCCACCCCATTGCCAGCAATGGGAAAAAAGCCGCGATACGTCGCAACACGTCACGTGACGTTGCAAGTTTGACATCCCCGCTATAGAGAGTGCTGTATCCTCTCTTCTTCAACTAAGTGATTATGTTAGTGGGAAAATTGTTCCCAGAATAATTTTGATTTTAGCTCCTATAAATCAATAATAATAATAATAATAATAATAATAATAATAATAATAATAATAATAATAATAATAATAATAATAATAATAATAATAATAATAATAATAATAATAGTAAAGTTGGAAGGGACCTTGGAGGTCATCTAGTCCAACCCCCTGCTCAGGCAGGAAACCCTATACCATTTCGGACAAATGGCTGTCCAGTCCCTTCTTAAAAACCTCCAGTGTTGGAGCATTCACCGCTTCTGGAGGCAGGTTGTTCCACTGGTTAATTGTTCTCACTGTCAGGAAGTTTCTCCTTAGTTCTAGCTTGCTTCTCTCCTTGATTAGTTTCCATCCGTTGCTTCTTGTCCTGCCTTCAGGCGCTTTGGAGAATAGCTTGACTCCCTCTTCTTTGTGGCAGCCCCTGAGATATTGGAACACTGCTATCATGTCCCCCCTCGTCCTTCTCTTCGTTAAACTAGACATACCCAATTCCAGCAACCGTTCCTTATATGCTTTAGCCTCTTCTCCTTGTTGTCTTTCCTCAAGGCTAAGAGCAGCTCCTTTGATCTGTTCCTTGGCTTCATTTTTGAAACTGATCCAGTTTTTGTGTAATGTCATCTCCATGTGTGGTGCATGCAAGTTGCACTTGTACTTGAATTGGTGTCTCCCCAACCACAACCTTCACTTTCTGAGACTATGGGGATACGTTTGCCTTCTTTCCATGAGCCTCACACTGCTGACTCACATTCAGTTTGCAATCAACTACTATCTTAAGATAATTTTCACAAATATTCTTATCAAGTTTGGTATCCTTCATCCTTTTTCTTGTGCATTATGAATAACAGTATCATCAAATTAATTATTTGACTGTCATCAAATAATTCAAATACTACCTCTGCCACTAATTTATTATAATCAGTGACCAATTAGATATTGCATCTGGCATCCATTTGTTCTTATATAAGATAATATAGTTTGTCAAGTCCTAATTGCTAAAGTTCTGATTGCTAAAAAGGAGATATTTTTCTATTGCATTTTACTAATGTACTTTTTCTATAGGAAATCATATTTTTCTGAAAGTTTGGTATTATGGAAGAGAGTACAATTTGAAATAGTTTTACTCATTTAATTAACGCATCATCCAACCCTCATTTAATTAGGCTCCTAATCATCAAATCAGGAATCTGTTTGTTAATGCTTTGCCCAAATCAATTCATGTCACCTGCATTCCCTCAATCTATTAAAAATGTGTAGTCAAAGAAGGGGGAGAGCCCACAACTGAATAATGGGCAGAGAAAGAACTCCCTAATGCAGACATGTCAAACTCGTGACGTCACATGACATCGCGCAACGTACCAGGACAGTTTTGCCATTGCCGGCAATAGAGTGGGCGCGGCTTCCAGATGACGTGTCCGGCCTGCAGTTTGGCAGTTTGACACCCCTGCCCTAATGTGTCAGGCTATAAAAAGTGCTGGTGAGACATTTATACTTTCAGAAATGCAATGTTGCCTGACATAACAAGATGAGCAATATATAAATAGATAGATAGATAGATAGATAGATAGATAGATAGATAGATAGATAGATAGATAGATAGATAGATAGATAGATAGATAGATAGATAGATGGATGGATGGATGGATGGATGGATGGATGGATGGATGGATGGATGGATGGATGGATGGATAGATGGATAGATAGATAGATAGATAGATAGATAGATAGATAGATAGATAGATAGATAGATAGATAGATGATAGATAGATAGATAGATAGATATTGTCTTAATGTAGCCTTAAAATGAAGAATTAATTCATCTAAGCACATTTCTCATTTTGAAAATCCATGCTTTCTAGTATTCATCTGTTGCTTTCAATGAATTTATGAATATTCTCTTTGTTTGTCCAATTTATTTGTGGCCTGCTGTATAATGTTACCCGTGATAGACAAATATTGTGAATTATATTTTTTCCAGTACACATATTGTCAACATATATTTGATACATTTTGCTGAACCTTTCATTTTTACTTTTTAAGATAGGGGTAAAACATGTGCTCCCAGCTAAGAATATTTGCAAGTTTTCTTCTTGTAGAAGAAAAATTTAAATGAGAACAGATAATAAGGAATAAGTTACCAAGATCAATGCTATTAAAATTCCTACATGTTCCAATACTAGCTCCACCCCTTTCTGGAAAAGAATACGTTTTGGAATCATTCCACATTCAAACTGTACTGGGACCAAAATGGAGATTTAACAGGTGATCTGAAAATCATTAGCTGGATGATTTCTCCCAAGATGGGTCTCTCCCAAAGCCACCTGGGGAGTTTTGAAAGACAGAGATTTATGATCAACCAAGATCATCTGTCACAGCTAAAGTTGCTCAACAAGGTGGGAGAACTATTGATGTCTTTTTTCTATTTTCAAACGAGTTCCAACCCATTTCATTGGGCTAAGCCTACGCACCACTGCTTAGTGTTGAAATGGAGAAACCTGCATGGAAATGGTAAGAGAGGCTCTCAAGTGCTGGGGATTGTGGTTTGTTTGTTCCCTGTCTTCAAACAGTAAAGAAGGCAGAAATTGTGTTGACCAGTGCCTGAGTTCAGGTTTGGATTGAATTGAATGAAATTGAATCAAGACTGGATGGAGGTCCTGTTGGTCCCAGTGGGAAATAACCTTTGCAATCAGAATTTACCTTGCACTGATTGGGGCCAGTGTACCCTGAACCGGCCTGGCAAGATGCTTTAAGCAACCCAGACTTGGCCGAAGTTATTCATTCCAATCTTTCACCCCACTGTGATAGTGCAATAGGCCTTCTGCTCTTATGAAAGAAGTCCAAGTCTTTCTCTTCACATGGAATCTTACTGACTGTATGATACACATAGTGATGTGCCCTGTCCTAGAAAACTGAAGCCCTGAAACATGATTTTGACTCAGAGAAAAGCCCTTCCTGATATGTGAAGTAAAGAGAACAATTTGAAACAAAACACCGCTTAGATGTGGCCTTTGGCTTGTAAGACAGCACCTCATCTGAACACCCCTTGAAGGCAATTCTTCATCTTGATTGTTACCTGACTCAAGTATGCTGGGGGGAAAAGAGGTTCCAAATTTAATTAATAACAAATATGGGTTTGTTCCTCCATGCCAGTTGTTACCTAATTGTCGTTCTTCAGCAGAAAGGACTTTTCTTGGATACCCATCTGAGCCTTAGAAATATCTCTTTCTGACATCGGACTCATACCCATATCCCATGTGCTGGAGAAATAGATGCCCGAGTTACCCTTTTTGAGGGATACGTTCTCATGACCTCACCTCCATCTCCCTTCACTACAATTCCAGAAACTGAACAGTCAATTTTAGTCTTATTTCAATAGCAGGTCATCGTGTCAGGATGGTTAGGCTAACATATTTTCTTTTTTTTTCTGCTTAGACTCTTCCTCAGTCCAAATGTGTAGAAAAATGTCATCCTGGATTTGTCAAGCGGAAGCGAGAAGGAGAGCCAGTTTGCTGCTATGACTGTGTTCCTTGTCCAGAGGGGACCATCTCCATTCAGGAAGGTGGGTGACACCCAGTAGTGGGATTCAAACATGTGAACAACCAGTTCTCTGTGTGGATGCCGCTTCTGGAAGTCCATTCTGGGCCTGGGTAACAAAAAAGTAGCTACCGGTTCTGCCAAACTGGTGCGAACCAGCTGAATCCCACCACTGGTGACATCACAGAAAAGGAAAGACCTTGTGGAAGTGGATTCATCCAGAGAATTTTCATACAGTGCAAATTATAAGACAGTTTGAAGCTCAAGTGTTTTCTCATTTGTTTTCAAACTGCACAATTTGTAATCTAACGGGGAAGAATACCAGAAAGATCCTGAAGGAAGACCTGAACAAAAAAATCTAACAAAATGAAATTCAATGGTGAAAAAAATAAGGTTCTACATTTAGGCAAGAAAAACCAAATGTACAGGTATAGTATAGGGGGTACCTTGCTCAATAGTAGTAACTGTGAGAGGGATCTCGGAGTCCTAGTGAACAATCACTTAAATATGAGCCAGCAGTGTGCTGCAGCTGCCAAAAAAGCCAACACAGTGCTGGGCTGCATTAACAGAGGGATAGAATCAAGATCACGTGAAGTATTAATACCACTTTACAATGCCTTAGTAAGGCCACACTTGGAATACTGCATCCAGTTTTGGTCACCACGATGTGAAAAAGATGCTGAGACTCTAGAAAGAGTACAGAGAAGAGCAACAAAGATGATTAGGGGACTGTAGGCTAAAACATATAAGGAACGGTTGCTGGAATTGGGTATGTCTAGTTTAACAAAGAGAAGGACGAGGGGGGACATGATAGCAGTGTTCCAATATCTCAGGGGCTGCCACAAAGAAGAGGGAGTCAAGCTATTCTCCAAGGCGCCTGAAGGCAGGACGAGAAGCAATGGCTGGAAACTAGTCAAGGAGAGAAGCAACCTAGAACTAAGGAGAAACTTCCTGACAGTTAGAACAATTAACCAATGGAACAACCTGCCTCCAGAAGCGGTGAATGCTCCAACACTGGAAGTTTTTAAGAAGAGACTGGACAGCCATTTGTCCGAAATGGTGTAGGGTTCCTGCCTGTGCAGGGGGTTGGACTCGATGACCTCCAGGGTCCCTTCCAACTTTTATTATTATTATTATTATTATTATTATTATTATTATTATTATTATTATTATTATTATTATTATTATTATTATTATTATTATTATTATTATTATTATAGAAGGGTGTCGCAGACTGGTCAAGTTTTTATTACTGCCAGAGAAAATACCTCTTATGCTTATATGGTCTTTCACATTTACTTATCTAGGAACATCTGAGTTTTTTGAAATTGAAGAATTGTCTTAGGTCCATCTCCTAGAATGATTATTGCAATGCTCTCTCCTCTTGAAGATCACTGAGAAGGTGGTCCTGATCCACAATGAGGTGATGCGGACAATTATGTGTGCAACTCATTTCATAAAAAATACTGCTGCTGCCAGTAGGCATTCCAGATTATTTGCAGGACTGCCCGCCAAGTAAATTTTACAAGAGAAACATCCTCTGGTTCCCTGTACACTAACAAATAACATCTGACATGATTTAGAAGGTTTGCCTAGAAAGATAAACTGATTCATTTTTTACCTCTAATAATGTAGCTTCCTATGAATGTTCTGCACATTACAGAGGAACTCATTCATGTCCTATAACTTGCCCCAATTTGATAGATCTTAGCAATAGGGGTAGAAAAAGAGAGATAGACATACAATTATACTCTAGTTATTTTTTGTTTCTTTTTGGCTCAACTGTTAACAAATACTTCTTTGAAAATGCTCGTGAGGGTCAGTTGTTGTCCCAAAAAGATATTTCTTAAAAGGTGACAGGACAGAATGTTAAAGAAATATTGCTTTTGGGTTTTCTCAGATACAGAAAAATGCATCAAGTGTCCAGATGATAAATATCCAAATGGGGGCAGAGTCCAATGTAGCCTCAAAGTTGTAACCTTCCTGTCTTATGAAGAACATCTGGGCATCATCCTGGTCTCTTTGCTGCTACTCTTGTTCCTAATGACAAGCCTCATTTTAATTACATTCATTAAATATAGAGAAACCCCCATTGTCAAAGCCAACAACAGAGATCTCTCTTACATCCTCCTGCTCTCCCTCCTGATTTGCTTCTTGTCTCCTCTTCTCTTCATTGGTCAGCCAAGGAAAGCCACCTGCCTGCTCCAACAAACGGTTTTCAGCATTATCTTCTCAGTTGCAATTTCTTCTCTCTTGGCCAAAACGATCATGGTGGTGCTGGCTTTCCTGGCCACAAAACCAGGAAACCCAGTGAAGAAATGGTTGGGGAAAAGCTTGGCCAACTCCATCATCCTTTCTTGTTCTGCTGTCCAAATTATCATCTGCTCCATCTGGCTGGGAGTTTCTCCCCCATTCCCTGATTCTGACTTCCACTCGCAGCCTGGAGTGATCATCCTGCAGTGCAACGAAGGCTATGCTGTCATGTTCTACATCACCCTCAGCTACATGGGCTTTCTGTCTGCCATCTGCTTCACTGTAGCTTTCCTGGCCAGGAATTTGCCTGGTGTCTTCAATGAAGCTAAGTTAATCACCTTCAGCATGCTGGTCTTCTGCAGTGTCTGGGTGACTTTTGTGCCCACCTACCTGTGCACCAAAGGGAAACACATGGTGGCTGTGCAGGTCTTCTCCATCTTGGCCTCCAATGCTGGGATACTGGGCTGCATCTTCATCCCCAAGTGCTACATTATCATCCTCAGGCCAGACATCAATACAAAGGAGCAGCTTACAACCCAAAGAAATGTAAAAATGTGAGAAACAGAAGTGTTTCAATTTTCAACATGTTTTAAGAGGCCAAATGTAGAAAATGGTCCATGTTGATTTGCATATATGAGCAATGCCAATGATTGTGCTTGAAATAATTAAAGGGAAACTGAAATATAGTGTTTCTCATTCTTGTCCAGTTGAATCACAAGCTGTCTGCTGAGCTTTTTTGAGCATTCAAATGATTATATCTATTCTGTATGCTTAGCCTACCTGAGGCCTGAAGAGATAGATAGATAGATAGATAGATAGATAGATAGATAGATAGATAGATAGATAGATAGATAGATAGATAAGCCTTTATTGTCGGTTTTTTACTGTGGGCACAATGGCACACATTAAAAATGAAATTTTGTTGCTTGCTCTCAAAAGTGTACACATACATAACACATATTTAAACATTCTATATACAACATATGTATAAACCTACACCCTTACATATAAATAACATATAAATATTAGTCACTGTCCATCTTAAATACATAGTTAACAATGTTAATACTGTATGGAACAAAACTGACTGAATCTGGATGTTCTGCATCGGATACCACGAAGCCTCCTCCCAAAAGGTAACAAGGAAAAAGGTCGTGAAGAGGATGTGTAGTGTCCCAGACAATCTTGGGGACTCTGCTCAAGCAACGCTTATATGCCATGTCCTGGATGGAAGGGAGGGAACTGCCAATGATCTTTTCTGCCATCCTCACCACCACCTTCCTATCTGAAGCAGTGATGCTTCCAAACCAGACTGTGATGCTGTATGACAGGATGCTCTCGATCGTCCCCCTGTAGAAAGTGGTCAGGACAGGGGAAGGAAGATGTGCTTTTCTCATGTGACGCAGAAAATGCAGGTGCTGCTGTGCCCGCTTCACCAGTTTCTCACTGTTGAGCGACCAAGTCAGCCTACTCGTTAGCTGCACACCCGGGAATTTGACGCTGGTAACCATCTCCACAAGTGAATCATTAATGCACAGAGAAGTGTGGCTGTCCCTGCCTTTTCTGAAATCGACAATGATCTCTTTGGTTTTTCCGGTATTTAAAACTAGGCTGTTTTCCTTACACCAGTTCACCAACTCCTCAACCTCCTTGAGGTAAGCTTCCACCTTGTCATCCTGAATAAGGCCCACTACTGTTGTGTCATCTGTGAACTTCACAATATGGTTGGTGGCAAACCTGGCACAACAGTCATGAGTCAACAGGGTGAACAGCAGTGGACTTAAGATGCAGCCCTGAGGAGAACCTGTACTCTTTATGGTATTAGAGGTATTTGTTGGAGCCTATTGGTAAGAAAATCAAGAATCCAGTTGCACAAAGGAGTGTTTAAGCCTAAAAGGCCCAGTTTGTCTACTAGATACTGGGGAATGATTGTGTTAAACGCCAAACTGAAGTCGACAAACAGCAAACGCACATGAGTATTTCTTTCCTCTAAGTGCTTCAGGCTCAGATGGAGAACGGATGAAATAGCATCCTCCGTAGAGCGATTTGGTCGGTAGGCAAACTGTAGGCCTTCCAGTCCAACTCCATTCTTGAGAACTTATAGCATTCAGGACAAATGGTTGTCCAATCACTTCTTGAAAATATCCTATGATGGACCACCCACAGCTTCACGGGGCAAGTTATTCCACTTATTGTTCTCACTGTAGCTCCATGAGCTTTCACCCATTACTTTTTCTTGCCCTCAGGTGGTTTGGAGAATAGGTCTACCCCTCTTCTCTGTGATGGTCCCTCAAATATTTGAAGACAGCTATCTTGTCACCTCTTGTCCTTCTCTTCCTTACGCTAGACATACTTAGTTCCCTTAACTGTTCATTGTATGGTTTAGCAGCCAGACCCTTGTCGTATTTTGCTCTGCTCTGTACTCTTTCTAAAATCTCAGCATCTTTTTTGTATCTCGACCACAATTAGATGCAGTATTCCACATCTGTCCTCACTAGTGCAGGCTAAAGCAGTACATGTGATCTTATACTGTCCTTCTGCTGATGCAGCCAACAACTCCATTGGCTTTTTTGACAGCTGCAGCTCACTGCTGGCACATATTAAAATGGTGATTTACTAGGACACCAAGATCCCTCTCACAATTGGCCAGGTACCATCTGTTCTATAACTGTGCATTTGGATTTCCTTGTGTCAATCTAGGATATTACTTTTCTAATCACAGAATTCCAATTTGTTGAATAGGGCCCAGTGCTAAAGACTATCAAGAACCTTCTGAACCTTGAGTCCATCTTACAAATTATTAGCAATTCTCCCCAGCTTGGTATTGTCTCCAAATTTGATGAGACCCTTTCTTCCCCTTCATCTAGAATGTCCATGGAGATGTTGAAGAGAACTGTACCTAAGACAGAACCTTGATGTGCTCCACTGTATGTTTCCCTCCATATAGATGTAGTTCCATTGAGGACTACATGCTGACTGTGGTTGGTCAGTCAAAAGTTTTTCTAAAGCCTGCTTGTTGTTTAGTAAAAAATTCTTTGTTCATCTACCCATTCTGAATTCTACTTCAGAGGACCTTATTGTTTATCTTAGCTACAATATCTACTAGACTAATGGGCCCAAATTTCCCAGAGTACATTGTATTCCCTTTTTTATGTATAGAAAATACCGTATTTTCTGGCGTATAAGATGACTTTCTAAACCCTGAAAATCTTCTCAAAAGTCGGGGGTCGTCTTATACGCCCAGTCGTCTTATACGCCAGAAAATACGGGTATTCTATTTTATTCCTTTACACATGTGGTTTGGCATATTACTCATCAAGTTTTCTCTCCCCCCCCTCTCTTTCGCTCAAACTCTATATTTTAACTGGAAAAGTCGGGGGTCGTCTTATACGCCCAGTCGTCTTATACGCCGGAAAATACGTACTATTGCCAACTTCTACCCAACCAGATATAGGAGGTATTATTTATATGTGTAAATCAACCTGACAATAAAGAGACCCACAAGTTGGGATATTGTTTGAATAATTCAGTCAGTAGAATGTCCTCTTGTGGGAGGGAGTCTATTGCACTTCAAGTTGTTTATGTCAAATTTCATCATCCATACATTAGGGTAAAAAATATTTGACATTTGGCTCATATGCTTGTGACTTTTTGAATAAAGTGCTTAATTCATGCTAGTGGTTACTAAGGATCTATAAGCCATATACCTTTTATCAAAATAGATAAGGTAATCCGTTGGGACTCTACATGGATATGGCATCAGCATTGAAAATATTATTATTTTGGCATTGAAAATATTATTATTTTGGCTGTTCAGCATTGAAAATATTATTATTTTGGCTAAGGTGATGTATAAAATGTAAGCTTTTAATTACTGTTATATCTTCCTGGTGTACTTTTGATTGAAAACAGAGGCACACCTCAATTCCTCACCTTCACAAGTGTGCTCCCTCCCCACTGTGGACCCTAATACTCTGAGACATACAGTGGCCCTAATGAAAAGCAGCTTTTAAATTTCATGGAGGAGATATGGTTTTATCGATCATTCACTCACTACCACCTCACTCATTTTACCACACACACACAAACCTGTGGGACTTTGTAGGGGGCTACTAATGTTGACATCTGAGTGGAAGTGTCTTCAAGAGTGGAAGTGTCTTCAAGAGCTCCATCAAGAAGAGTCAAAATGTCATCCTTCCTTCCACAGCTGTAGTTGGGAACATTGGCTTTTTATCAAAATAGATAAGGTAATCCATTGGGACTCTACAGGGACATGGGATTTGTTCAGCATTGAAAATATTATTATTTTGGCTAAGGTGATGTATAAAAAGTAAGCTTTTAACCACTGTTATATCTTCCTGGTGCACTTTTGATATGAAAACAGAGGCACTCCTCTATTCCTCACCTTCACAAGTGTGCTCCCTCCCCACTGTGGATCCTAATACTCTGAGACATACAGTGGCCATAATGAAAAGCAGCTTTTAAATTTCATACAGGAGATATGCTTTTATCTATCATTCACTCAGTACCACCCCACTCATTTTACCAGATACAGAAACACACACACAAACCTGTGAGACGTTGTAGGGGGCTACTAATGTTGACATCTGAGTGGAAGTGTCTTCAAGAGCTCCATCAAGAAGAGTTAAAATGTTGTCCTTCCTTCCACAGCTGTAGTTGGGAACATTGGCTTCTCCAGTCGAGAGCATGTCCAGCAAGGCATCAGAAGTGCCAAGTGTGTTAAAACAGTTGTCGTGGATGTTGTAGCCAAGTGTGAGATTCTGCAGGAGCCGGTGATTATTGTTTGCCATTTGAACGGTGTAAATAAAGTGTTGTATTTCTAATTTACTAAAAGACAAACTAGTGTAAAATAATGCTCATGTTAATATCAACACCATGAACAGCAATAAAAAAATACTTTCTATTTAATCCATGTTTTCCCCATAATCCTACTTAAGCCAATGTTGAGCCAAAACTAAAGGCAAATGATAGTCATTCTTAACTATTTAAAATGTGCAAGTGTTGAGTTGAAAGGGTGAAAATAGTCCTCCACCAAAGTTAACAGGCACAAACGGACCATAATACGTAGCAGTACTAATTTTCATCAGCCCAATAACCAGGTTGCAAAATAATTCAATTATTAAAATAGAACCATCATAAAAAAAGAGGATGTTTCATAAGTGACCCAGAAAAGCCTTTTTTTTTTAAAAAAAAAAATCATCCTCTATCCCTGTAAGGATCAATATGAATGAGAGCTCAATCCATATAAAACTATGCCTATGAGCTGGGCAGGGGAAACTACAATCACTACTTTAAATAAAATTCAGTGTTCAAGTCATAAATTCAGGATTAGACGAGAATAAGAAAGAAGTGTGGACTTCTTTCAAGTTTTTTTTTTCTGTGCATCTATGGATATGAGTTTCTTTCATATAAGAAGACAGAAAATGTAAGCCCTGAATATCAAAGCAATTGAGGAAATTAGGCAGATTCTGCAACGTAGAAATAAATGGAATAAGAAGAAAAGAATGAGAGGGTTAGAACTGCAAATGGAGAGAATGCAACTCCATCACTCTGAATGACTTACAAGTGAGACTGACTAAAAGGAGCGATGTTGAAACTTAACATTGTATGCGACATTTTTGTTGCAGAGGTGACTATACTAATGAGATGGTCTCCTGGCCTGTAATAGCTCCAAGGTTTTTTTCCACACTGGTGCTCCAAATTCAGCAGGCACTTCCTTCTAAGCTTCACAAAGACTGGTTGGGACACTAGCAGCATCAGAAACAAAAACAGGAGGTCCATAATTCATGGGACTGAATTAACCCCCTTCCTGTTTGTAAAGAAGAGTTAGAAGAATTCAAAGCACCCTCACAAGTTGGAAATGCCAGTGGCTCTCCTGATTCAAACAAAGACAAAACAAGCTTCACTTGGAAAGTACAGAAAGTTACGTGAAAGAGCTCAGCCCCAAAACGTGTGGCACACAGAGCACAACCTGAGGCATTTATCCTTTTCTGATATAATGTCCCTTCCATGTTGCTTCAGTCTGATGTTTACGTCAAAGGCAGTCTCTGGAGAAGTGGCAGAAGAGGTCTCAAAGACCAGGATGATGATGATGATTACAGTGAGAGGCAATTTGTCCTCTGGGGCCTCTGAACTTCTCCCTGGGCTCCATGTGAGGAAGGGTAGCTGGAGATAGGCGTCTTATTGAAAAATCACATTTACACCCCTGAG
>NW_015389043.1:19784-24680 GCF_001527695.2 Protobothrops mucrosquamatus | reverse complement strand
ATTAGTCAATTGCAAAAGGCGGCCTTACTAGGAACTGCTTCCATCCTGCGACGATATCTGTAATACCATCAAACATCCACATCTGCCTATCCCAGGTCCTGGGTAAGGACTCGATAGGTAGACAAAATGCCAAATCCAGTCTGAACATCTGGCTGACTGTGCGATGATCCATAATAATAATAATAATAATAATAATAATGATGATGATGATGATGATGATGATGATGATGATGATGATAATAATAATAATAATAATAATGTTGGAAGGAACCTTGGAGGTCATATAGTCTAACCCCCTGCTCAGGCAGGAAACCTATACTATTTCAGACAAATGCTATGGACATGCCCGTCAGATTTTTAGGCAGCCAACATGGTGGCAATCTGAGAGATGTCAATTTCTTCAAGAACAATGAAAAGGTCCTTGTCCCTTCCACAGCTGTAATTAAGAATCTTAGCCTCCATAGCTGACAGCAGGTCCAGCACAACATCCCAAGTCTTTCTGGGGTTCAAATAATTGCCATGGAGATTGTAACCCAGATGGATGTTGGGAAGGAGTTGGAGATCCTAGTTGATATATTGGATGGCCAAAAGAAAGCAGACGACTTTCCAATAGCAGGCGGATTCTCTTCTGGAGAAGAGAATGATATGGATAAGATGCATGATAGGAACATCATGCATTCATTCTTCATTTAGTCCGTATTACTCTTTATGGTAATCCTTCAGGTTCAAGGAAGACACACTAATGTGAAGTTCCATCTATGGATATGGAGGTGGCTCTGCAGTCCTGATCTGTAGGTCCAGAGCTTAGTACAATGGGGCACTGAAAGTACATGTTGTAGTAGCTGTGGGTGTTTTTCTGTGATGTTATGCAGTTTTGTATCAGTTTTTGTTGGCACTTGCCTTCAAGGCTGGTGGAGGTACATAGTATAGGGCTCACCAGAAGTTCTGTCAGGAACTGCAGCTTCCAGTTCTATTAAATTAAATTCCTAAATTATAAATAAAATAAAATATAAAAAATTAGTGTATAATGAGCCATAACATGGTTTTAGCTGATTGAAGTGAGTGGACTCCTGCCTGAGGCAATCTACATTATGATTGGTTGCTAGGTGTAAAGGGCAAGTTTCCTCTTTTTCCCGCCCTTTATTCTTCTGTGTGCTTTGTATGCTGTTCTGAGACTTACCTGATGATTGTAGTGATGTGCCCATCTTATTTGATGTAAATCTAGATGTTATATTTATTTATATAAAACTACAAATTCATTTCAGTGCCTCTGATTTCATTTGGACATTGGCTGAGCAGTAGACCAGTAGGAAAGGGAGGTAGGCCCAGATACCTGGGCCAATAATCCAGAACAGAAATTTTGAGGCAACAGCAAGAGGTATCATATAACCTCTAATAAAATTATGTTTTTGCCTAAACAATAGTTGAAGAACAATGTGATAATTTTGTTCGATATTTTGGAATCTTTGAAACAATATAATGAAAAACATAGGCCTTTTGACAGTTTGAACTGGATAGGCATTTTCCTTTCGTGGCTATTTTCATTATTCGTGTAACGCTGTTCCATAGGTATCGTACATGTTACGTAATTGTATAAAATCTATTTATGACTCATTTAAGTTCTTGAATGCTTGGCTAAATAAATCATTTTTTTTCTTCATAGTTACTGGCTTCTGGACACAACTTGGAATAGGTTTAAATAAAAAGCTATTTCCACACTATAAGAACATGTTTTGTGGGAATCTCTTGAGGGACAAGGGAAATACGTACATGCTAACTAAAAAACTATGTGATAAAAGGAGGAGAGTGCAGCTGCATAATAGTCCCAAAAGAAACTTAAAACAATGTGTCCCAATGTATCCGGCTGTTATTTATTACTTATTAAATTTATATATTGCCCATCCCACAGTTGGAGGCAACTGTAAAGATGATTGCAGATGTGTACTTTCAGATTTACACTATTAATACATTAATCTGGTCATGTTTCCTATCTGGATTTACCTTGGAGGGCTGACAGAATATTGTTAGGCTGTCTTTTCTGTAAACGATTTCAAGCTGGCGTCAGATTTTAAAGCCACCATGTAAACCCCTCCAAAAATAATCTGATGTTCGCAATTGACATTCAACCCAAAGTTCATTAACTATAAATCATACCAACCGTATTTCATTAATTTAAATTAAGGCTATAGATAAATGTACCAAAAAAAATCCATTTTAGCTTTTGTCTGGGACCTTGTCATTCCATAGGAAAACAGAATTTGGCACCTTCACTGGAGAAAAACTTTTGCATGTGGGTTTATAGGGCTTCCCACAGTTGTGGTTTCTTTTCAGAACTCTTCGTCTGAAGCGTCTTCCATAGTATAGCGTACAGGTTTATGGTGAGGAACCAGTGACACAAATAATATTTTAGACTGAAAAATACTTTCACATGCCTATTGGTTAACTCTAGTCACTGTCTCACACAGTAGATCTGAATTCAGTTATTTTCATCACCCTGAAGTAGTAACTCCTTTGTGAATTGCAGCACTTTCTGAATTGCAGCAAAAGCTCCCAACCATTCCTACAAGTGATTGTACTAATTTTATTACAGGCTCTGCACTTTCCCAAAGTCCCTTTCCTCAGTTGATGCTTGACTTTTTTTGATCCCGGCAAGATTTAAATGTTCCTTTTACTGTTTTATTTGGAGCAAGAACAAGGGAAGGGAAGAGAGAGAAAATCACCACACATTTAGGTACACACAGCCTCTGTGTTATTTTTTTTCCAACTCGGCATCAGTGAAATCTCCTTCTCTTTATAGATTTCTTCCATAGCTACTGCTTGTCGCTTGCATCCCATTTAGAAGGGTGGAATGTCAGATTGTAAAAAGATTAAACAAAACAAGAAAAATTATCCCAAAGATGCTTTTTCACGAGGCAACTGGACTTTGTTTTTCTTTGAAGACCTTTCGCTTCTCATCCAAGAAGCTTCTTCAGAGCTGATGAGAAGTGAAATGTTTTCAAAGAAAAACAAGAAAGCGCAATTGCCTCGTGAAAAAGCATCTTTGGGATAACTATGACCTGGATTGACCAAGAATCTCCATATTTAGCTATGCACTTTGGAAAACAAGAAAAGGTTGAACTCTAAGAGACTGAGGATTGAATTTCTGCCTGCACGTCTACTCTACTGGAAGGAATGCTAAGTTTTCTCTTGTTGAGATAAAGCAGATATATATTGATCAGATGGAGTTGCTTCAAATGATTGGGAAATCTGCAACTGTTAAATAATAGGCTGGACAAATCACTGAAAGGGCAATTAATGTCCCTAATCTCCACTGATACTCACTTTTCAGTTCTAAGCTCCTACTTAGCCAAAACCACAACAGGATTTGGGATCCACCTTGTTCTGATTTGCACTAGAAAGGCAAATTATACATGCTACCTAACAAGGTCTAGTATTTATTTGGATTATTGCCCAAATGCTCCTTGCATGAGATGTTAGATGACTACTGGTAGTCCTCGACTTACAACAGTTCATTTGATGACCATTCAGTTCCAACAGTACAAAAGAAAGTAACTTGTTACTGTTTTTCACACTTGACAGTTGCAGTACCCCCATGGTCACATGATCAAAAGTCACGTGCTTGGCAACTGACTCATATTTAAAAAGGCTGCAGTGTCCCTGGGTCATGTCAACACCTTTTGTAACCTTACAATAAGCAAAGCCAATGGGAAAGCCAGATTAAATTAACAACCGGGTTACTATCTTACCAACTGCAATGATTCATTTAACAAATGTATCAAGAAAAGTCATAAAATGGGCAAAACTCATTCAACAATTCTCTTGCTTAGCAACAGAAATTTTGGGATCAATTGCAGTCATAAGCCGAGGACTACCTGTATTTCTACTGAAGCTCTTCCCACATTTCCTGTATTGATATGGCTCCGCCTATAGGTGGATCTTTCTATGGCAAGTAAGAGCGTAATTTCTCGCAAAGCTCTTTCCACACGCCATGCATTCATACGGTTTTTTCCCCATATGGGTCCTTTTATGGGAAGAAAGATCACAATTCTTCTTAAAGCCCTTTCCGCATTCCACACATTGATATGGCTTCTCTCCTGTGTGGATGCTCTTGTGGGAATTAAGATTACTGCTACAAGTAAAGGCCTTTCCACACTCCATGCATTTATATGGCTTCTCTCCTGTATGGGTCTTTTTATGAGAGGTGAGGTCACAATTCCACCTAAAGCCCTTTCCACATTCCACACATTGATATGGCTTCTCTCCTGTGTGGATCCTTTTATGGGAACTGAGATCAGAATTCCACCTAAAACCCTTTCCACATTCCACACATTGATATGGCTTCTCTCCCGTGTGGATCCTTTTATGGGAAATGAGATCAGAATTCTTCCTAAAGCTCTTTCCACACTCCACACATTGATATGGCTTCTCTCCTGTGTGGATGCTCTTGTGGGAATTAAGATTACTGCTACAATGAAAGGTCTTTCCACACTCCATGCATTGATATGGCTTCTCTCCTGTGTGGAACCTCTTGTGGGAATTAAGATTACTGCTACTTAGAAAGGTTTTTCCACATTCCATGCATTGATACGGCTTCTCTCCTGTGTGGATTCTCTTGTGGGAATTAAGAGTACTGCTACAAGTAAAGGTCTTTCCACACTCCATGCACTGATATGGCTTCTCGCCTGTATGAATCCTTTTGTGAGAAATGAGACTCCAATTCTGACTAAAGCCCTTTCCACACTCCATGCATTGATAGGGCTTCTCCCCTACGTGGATCCTTTTATGGGAGGCAAGATTAGAATTCCACCTAAAGCTCTCTCCACATTCCACACATTTGTACGGCTTCTCTCCTGTATGGATCATCTTGTGGGAATTAAGACGACTATTACGAGTAAA
>NW_015389043.1:14068-18163 GCF_001527695.2 Protobothrops mucrosquamatus | reverse complement strand
CGCCGCGCCCTCAAGACTTGGTTATTCCAGCTTGCAGGACTGGCCTAGGGTAATTTTTAGAGGGGTTTTAATTATATTTTAAATTTGACAATATTTAAATATCTCTTTTAATTAATTTTAAATTTGTATTGTTATTTATGTATTTTAATTGATTGTCAGCCGCCCTGAGTCCTACGAGGAGAAGGGCGGGATATAAATCTAAATAATAAATAAATAAATAAATAAATAAATAAATAAATAAATAAATAAATAAATAAATAAATAACGAAACTAAGCAAAACCTTTTTCCTAAACTTTGACCAACCGTGTGTGTCAGCCTGTTGATGACCTGGGACAATTCCATGGGGGCCACAAACTCCCACAGTGCTATTGGACACTGTATAATGCTGGGACAACAACATACCCACCGGTTCAATGAAAAACCTCATCTCCACTTGTCTGTCAGACAGAATCTTTGAAAGTCAATAATATTTCTGGATGGCAATAGCTCCCGACCCTCAACTTGGAATGATGCCAAACTCAGAACACAAGTGGGCACATCTCAGTCAGTTTGGTCCAGTGGTTAAGGCACCAGACTACAAACTGGGAGACTCCGATGTAGAGATGGGGGTCAGGTAGAGGTCGTGAGCAGCAAACTGCCCTTCCAAAGCCTGCATGCCTCTTCTCTCTACATGATCTCATCCATTCACATTGCCATGGCAATGTGGGAAACTACCCCAGGCTGGTACATGATATCACCTGGTTCACATGATATCAGCTAGGTTACATCAACAGGATGTGGCAGAAAACTGCTCCCTGGCCGGGGCCTCCTAGCTGGTATCTTCTTAAGGATTGGCAAGGGGTTTCACCAATAGAAATGCTGTTGCTATGCTGATGCCATGTTACTTTATGCTATTTGGAATACCTGTATAAAAGGCAATAAACACTGCGAAGGCAGTCAGCCATATTTGCACCCTGCAATGACTAATCACTGATTCCTTCACTCCGAGTTCTAGTTCTGCCTTAAGCGCGAATGCTGGCTGGGTGACTTTGGGCCAGTCTCTCTCAGCCCAACCCATGCCACAGCATTGTTGTTAGGGGAAAAATAGGGAGGAGGAGTACTGGGTGTGTCTACTGCCTTGAGCAAAAAAATAACAAAGGCAGGATATAAATAAAAAGTGATATTTTCTTATCAGAAATAACATCTAAGCCCCCCACCCATTCCTTCTCTACATTTCTCAGCACAGATGGGGGTTCTTACCCAGAAAAGCCAAATTCCTGGAATTCTCCAGCATGACTTCCCTGTGGAGTGCTTTTTGGTCAGGATCCAGCTGAGACCACTCCTCTTCAGAGAAGTACACAGCCACTTCCTCCAAAGACACGACATCCTGAACAAGGAAACAAGTTTCCCAATTAACAGATAATCCCAAGAATAATGTGACAGTTTTCTTCCACCAATTAAGCAGGGAGATCCCATGAACAAAACGGGCATCTTCTGCAGAATTCAGAATGAGATCTCACAGCTTTTGGCTGACGGCACAACTGAAGCACATTGGATCAAGTTAGAAGTATTTGGAATGCCTTTCAGTGTAGCCAACTAAAACAGGGGTTTTTTTGGTCAATTAGTAGTTGGGTATTAAACCCAATACTTATCACTGGCTCCAATTCTTCCTAGAGTGGGCAGAAGGAAATACAGGGGAAATCCATCTGATTTTTTGCCTATGGCAGTGGTGGCGAACCTATGGCACGGGTGCCAGAGGCAGCACTCGGAGCCCTCTCTGTGGGCACACGCACCGTCTCCCCAGCCCCACCTCCTCCCACAGCCCCCTCCTCACCAGCAGCCCCCCCGGAGGAGAGTCACCCCTGGGCGCAGCCCACGCAAAGCAGCGCAGCCAAGGACATGGTAGCCGGGCAGCGGGGACAAGACTCTGCCCTTGTGCCCTGTCGCGCGCAGATGATGCTGCGGGGCATGGGTGGAGGGCGTGGCCACCATGGCGCTGCTGGGCTACCTGGGTGATCTGTGGCGGGCCGTGGAGGTGGTGGGTGGCCCAGTGGGCAGGGCGGAGCCGGGACAGGCGTGGGGGGCAGTTTTGGGGCACTCGGTCTCTAAAAGGTTCGCCATCACTGGCCTATGGACTGCTTTATCAACTGAGGGAACTCCACTCCACACCTTCATGGAAGTGTTGGGAGAGCTCGTAATGGTATGTGAGAATGACCCTGGGAGAGAGAAAAGAGGATCTGTGGTCAAGACTACATCTGGTCAATGAAATCTGAGCCTGAAGCAGGAGGACAGAGGAAATTGATCAGAAGTTAAGCCGAGTGTGAATTTTCAATGATATGACCTAAAATTTGTCTCGCTTGGAAAGAGCAACATTATACATTAGAAACATTGAATATTATACAGAATAAAATGAAACCCATCCAAGATTCGTGGACCTTTCCAATATTTCTCCTCCTACCTGAGGCAGAGGTTCAGCCACTCTTTCAGCTCTACCACAAAGAGAAGATGGTTCTGAAAATATGAAGGGCGGCTTTCTATTACCTGTGAGATAGAGAACAGTGGAAGCAGAGAGATTTCACTCAAGATGAACAAAACAATCAGCTGGATGCCCAAACCTCACATCACATGAAAAGAGCTTCTGTTACCTAGTGTGGTGTCCTGACTTTGACCTTTCTGGAAGCTCTCCCTGAATAACGGCTCCTGGGAGGATTTGGACGAATCTTTCCACCTCTGGGGAAACTCAGCGGTAGCTCGCAAGGACCTCTGGACAAGACGTGCCGCGAGAAAGAAGGGAAGAGCACAGAGACAGAAATGAATTATCAGTATTGAACACGCAACCTAGCAGACCCCAATGTCCATCGATTAAGCTGAAAAGTGAGAATGGAAGAATTGCCCCAAATGCATCCTCTGGAAGAAGAATAGAACAACAGGCCTTAGGAGTTCATAATCCCAGACAATTCTGCCAGAGAGACATTGGCAAATTCAGAGAGATTCTCTTTAAAACTGCCATAATTACATTCTCACACCTGCAACTCTCCTTGCATCTTCTCAGACTCCTGGGTCAGCAAGAAGCCTTCGGCCAAGGCCACCGCCTGGGAACTGGTTTCTGCTCCACACTCCCGCACCCATTTCACCATCTCTGGGGGAAGGACAGCCAGGAATTGCTCCAGGAGCACCAGGTCCAGCATCTGGGCCTTTGTGTGTCTTTCTGGCTGCAGCCACTGATGACAAAGGTGGTGAAGCTGACTGCAAACATCTCGGGGTCCCCTCCCCTCCTGGAACTGCACTTTTCTGAAGTCATAGCATTCGACCTCTGAACTGTTGGCTTCATCTTCTTGACTCTTCTGCCCAGGATTTTCCCCATTCATCTCAAAGCTCCAAGGCTGAGCAATTGCAGGGCCTTTTCCAACTCCTGAATCTGCTGGGCTTTGTCCCTCCATCTAATCCAGCATCAAAATGGTCTTCCTAATCACAAGAGGTCTGTCCAAATCTCCTAATGCCATTCAGCCCTCTTCCCTCACAAGATACTTCAGTCTCCAGAGGAACCAGATTACATATCTGAAAAGCAAAACACAGGGTGTTCAACAGGGTGACAAATTTGAATACTGAGCATCCTCCTCCGTAAATAAACACATCAACAAAAGAAATGCTTATGAACCCACCAATGTCTGCGAAGACGGGTGGGTGGGAATCTTATTAGACAGACTCATTTATGTTTGGGGAAAGTTCTGTAGCACTCTTTTCTCTTCTGGCTCAACTTCTATCAAGGAATCAAAACATCGGATAAATGCATTTAAAATATGTTTTGGGTTTCTGTTTCTGGAAACAGATCATTTATATCCAACCATTTCTATTGCTGCCTAGAAAGAACTACCCTTTGCACAATCCAAATTATCAATGTCTCCAGTCACAAGAAAATTCATGCGAGTGCCTATCTAAATCGATTTAGCAAGGAGGTTAATCAACATTTGACTTTCTAGTAAAACATAAGGCAGCAGAACCCCATTAACCTCACGGCCCAAACCCCTGGGTGAACGCCAGAAGCCAGAATTAACAAACCACCATCCAATGCCTATCTAAATCGATTTAACAAGAAGATTAATCAACATATGACT
>NW_015389043.1:0-13018 GCF_001527695.2 Protobothrops mucrosquamatus | reverse complement strand
AATTCATGCGAGTGCCTATCTAAATCGATTTAGCAAGGAGGTTAATCAACATTTGACTTTCTAGTAAAACATAAGGCAGCAGAACCCCATTAACCTCACGGCCCAAACCCCTGGGTGAACGCCAGAAGCCAGAATTAACAAACCACCATCCAATGCCTATCTAAATCGATTTAACAAGAAGATTAATCAACATATGACTTTCTAGTAAAACATAAGGCAGCAGAACCCCGTTAACCTCACGGCCCAAACCCCTGGGTGAACGCCAGAAGCCAGAATTAACAAACCACCATCCAATGCACCCGCCGTTCTTGCAACAGCTCTTTATTTGCCTGCTGGCAGAGCCACTAACAGTGAGGAAAGGAGGGAAACGAGGAAACCGAGTTCCAGCCCTTACACACCTTGCACTCAACTCCTTACACCTGGAACTGCAGCCTTGCCTACAAACCAACAAGAGGAACTTTCGCTGGTCGGTTCTCTCGGCCTAGGAAAGAGGAGGCGAGGGAAACCCCTTCTGAAAATGGGGCCAAAAAATTCGCAGGAAATTGTCTAGGATTCGAGACATTCTGCGTGTTTTGGAAAGTCAACTTCTCCCTCTGCCCGCATGCAGAGTTTTGCCGGAGGAAATGGAGGGTGAATGCCTCCCCCACCCTCCTCTTTCTGACGACCCTGATTTTCTTTCCTGGAGAAAACCCGGCCGGTGCGGAGCTTTGCTTTCTTCCCTGCATGTCCCTTCCTTCCACGGGGTTGACAAGGGGAATAGAGGACCTCGGGCTCCCCCCTTCCCACGACTTGGAACTTGATGAAGCTTTGCATACTCCACGCATGCCTCCAGCGCCAGGGAAAAGCCCCCCCCCCCACTCACTCTGAGTCACGTCTGGATCTCCACCCGTGCAATAATTTCCTTACAGCCTCTTGGCCCAGGGGCTCAGCCTAAGGGTCGCAGCGAAACGGAGCCGAATCGGACACGGCAGAAACAGCAGACGCGCCTCCCAGCCTTTTTCTGCAAAGTGCCCCGGGACTACGAATCTCCCTTGAGCTCGCGGAAGAGCCAGGCGCATGCTCAGTTCCCTCCGGAAGGGGACTGCCCGTCCCTTCCAACCGCTGCCGAGGGAGACCCCTGGTGGACTCTGTGCGCTATGACAGGCGATCCTGCAAGGGCGCCGGAGGCCAGAGCATGTTCCATGGGGGCCGGGGATGATGGGCGTGGGATTGGGTCTCTCTAACGCAGTGTTTCTCAACCTTGACAATTTTAAGGCATGTGGACTTCAACTCCCAGAATTCCAATGCTGGCTGTGGAATTCTGGGAGTTGAAGTCCACATGCCTTAAAATTGTCAAGGTTGAGAAACACTGCGTCTAACGTCTTGCCTTTCTAAATAAGATGGCGTTATCTATACAGATTGCAGTTTTAGAGCTTTCTCTTCTTAATTTCTGGGAACTATGTGTGATTTGTGAACAATGAGGAAATCTTTCTTGAAGCTCAAAAGTCTAAAAGGAGTTCTCGTCGGAGTCTTTTATCGTTTTAGGAATCTACTACTACTACTACTACTACTACTATTATTATTATCATCATCATCATCATCATCATCATCATCATCATCATCATCTTCATTATTATTATTATTATTATTATTATTATTATTATTATTATTATTATTATTATTATTATTATTATTATTATTATTATTTAATAAAGTTGGAAGGGACCTTGGAGGTCATCTAGTCTAACCCCCTGCTCAGGCAGGAAACCCTATACAATTTCAGACAAATGGCTATCCAGTCTCTTCTTAAAAACTTCCAGTGTTGGAGCATTCACCGCTCCTGGAGGCAGATTGTTGCTCTGGATGCACCTCAGGAAATCGCCTCCTCCTATGTTTAAGATGATTCAGGCAGGCTATGGATGGGAAACCCTCCCTTTTCCCTCAAGTTCAGAATTCTGGGAGCTGAAACTCAAGTCAGGCTTTATTCTCCACTCGCTTGGGATGACCAGCCTTCCTTGATCGGTGGCTTGAAATCAGCCTCTCCTCATTCATTCCCTCTCCAATAAAACAGAAAATAGAATGGGGTTCTTGCTTGTCTTAGGGATGAAGCCTTTTCCTGCCCTTTCTTTGAGCGAGGAGTGGCTCTGATGCTGAGGAAAAGATGTGTTTCTGCCTGGCTTTGAGCCTTTTGCATGTGAACCAAATGGGATAACCACTACACCACAAAAACGACAGGCACGGGCAACTCTAAATCGGCATGCCCTTATCGCTTGCCGGCCACCTCAGTCTGGTGATTACAGCATTGTAAGAGTTAATGAGATGTTGTTCTTTATGCTTGGTGCCCTTCCAGAGCTCAGCGGGGGAAGCACAATTTCAGACACTCTCAGACTGTTGGTTCAATCCTGGCTTTTGAGAGATTTTCTTTGACCAAATATCCCCACGGCAACATTTGGGGGGAGGGGCGAAATATAATGTGTTATGTAACCCAATAAGATGAAATTCTGCTAGGAGAGTGATGGCGAACCTTTTAGAGACTGAGTGCCCAAACTGCAATCCAAAACCCACTTATGCATCATTGAGTGCCAGGTGGGCATGCCCCATTGGCTGGGTATGGCCCATTGGGTGGACGTGGTTGCAGTGGTAACGTCAGACTGGGTGGGACTAAAAAGTTCAATCAATTTCAACTTTGCAAGATCTTTTTTTTCCCACGAGAAGTTGAAATTGACTGATTGAACCTTTTTTTTTTTGCACACGGTGGCGGAGGCCTAAAGCGAAAAGGTTTTATAAAACCCAGCTGAAGGCCTAGGACTGGGGCGACGGCGCACGTGCCCACAGAGAGGGCTCTGAGTGCCGCCTCTGGCACCCGTGCCATAGGTTTGCCACCACTGTGCTAGGATATATAAACGATCTAAAATAGTGGCCACCAACAGTGGAATGCGGCCATCCTGAGCTATCACAAAGGTGAGTTGGATAAGCAAGATAACCCAGGACTGGTCCCTGGTGTTTTCCTTTGAAAAAGCCACATCCTCACATTTACATCCTCACATCTACATCCTCCTGAACAGCTAAACCGTTGGGAAGGTGCTAAGTTCAGAGGGTTGGGTTGGCCAACTTTCAAAATGTTGCTTCTGCGACGTTTTTCTTCCAAAACTGCATTGTGAGGAGGTCTGTATTTAGAATGTGCATACAAGCCATGGCTTGCCATGTCCTTCTCTGTAAATGAAAAAAAAAAACACCCTGAAGGGACACCTTTCTTAGACAGATTTTTGAAACCTTCCAACAGTTAAATTCTTACTGACAGCTGCATTTTAATCCCTGCAACGTCCATCTGTTGGAAATGTGACACGGTATAGTGCAGGGGTAGGCAACCTTGGCTCTTTTATGACTCGTGGACTTCAACTCCCAGAATTCCTGAGCCAGCCATGCTGAGGGGAAAGGGAGAGGTTTCCAAGCTGAGCCATGCTGGCTCAGGAATTCTGGGAGTTGAAGTCCACAAGTCATAAAAGAGCCAAGGTTGCCTACCCCTGGTATAGTGGATCCCAGATAGCAATCATTTTTTGATGATTGATTACATTTGTGGTTTTGAGGGGAAGTCAAAACCCATTCCGCACTAGCTGCCAGGAGAGGCATGATGCAGGACCCATCGGCCTGATTATTCTGGTTGGTGAGGTCCAGGAGAAGACCCTCCTCTGCTGTTGTTCCTGCCCTCTGAAACATCTTGCCCCCCCCATTTGATATCAGCCCCAACCCTCTTGACCTTTTGTAAGGGCCTAAAGATCTGGCTCTGCCAATTAGCTTGAGGCCACAATGGGGGAGCATCACAGTGGAGGTGACCGATTGATCCCATCTCTATCCCACCTTCCCAATATGTATATATAATTACTTTTATGATTGTAAGCCTCCCAGAGTTACCCTGTGATAAGATGGGCAGCCAATAATTTTTATAAATCAATCAGTCAGTCAGTCAGTGGGACGTCCAGAAGATGATTGACACTGTGGTATCAATCTTCACAAACACATCCATTTCCTGGGACACCCACTTGAGAAGTTGATGGAAAATTAATTTACCCAGAGAATTCCCAGTAGGATAATAGTAATAATAATAATAATAATAATAATAATAATAATAATAATAATAATAATAATAATAATAATAATAATAATAATATGAAGAAGAAGAAGAAGAAGTAGTAGTAGTAGTAGTAGTAGTAGTAGTAGTAGTAGTAGTAGTAGTAGTAGTAGTTGGAAGGGACCTTGGAGGTCATCTAGTCCAACCCTCTACTCAGGCAGGAAATCCTATACCATTTCAGACAAATGGCTGTGCAGTTTCTTCTTAAAAACGTCCAGTGTTGGAGCATTCACCGCTTCTGGAGACAGGTTGTCCCACTGGTTAATTGTTCTGACTGTCAGGAAGTTTCTCCTTAGTTTTAGGTTGCTTCTCTCCTTGGTTAGTTTCCATCCGTTGCTTCTTGTCCTGCCTCCAGGCGCTTTGGAGAACAGCTTGACTCCCTCTTCTTTGTGGCAGCCTCTGAGATATTGGAACACTGCTATCATGTCCCCCCTCATCCTTCATTAAACTAGACATACCCAATTCCAGCAGCCATTCCTTATATGCTTTAGCCTCCAGTCCCCTAATCATCTTTGTTGCTCTTCTCTGTACTCTTTCTAGGATGTACAGCTCCATGTGATAGATCCCATTTTGGGACGAAATACAGCAAAGTGCTTGCTTCAAAGAAGACCAGCAGGTGATGCTCAGAGAAAGAGCTACAGAAGGAAAAGGTTCTATGGAGAGTTAACACATCTGGCCATAATGCAAAGTGGAAGATTTGCCCCCTGGCAGCATCCTGATTATTTTTTTTGTTCAAATCCAAATTCATCTTTAAAAGCAATTAAACCACTCTTTACAGGACAACTAGAGGACACTATGGGAGAATATTAGTGTCATTAGTACCAAGGTCTAGCATGGAGCCCCAAGAAAAATAGCAATGGATTACATAATAAAAGCACTGCAATCAAAAATTGCATGTGCCAGAAGACAGGATTCAGAACCCTGGATAGCTCCCAATGTGGGCTGCTCCTGATTGGATTAATCGTCTGTAAGAAAAACTCAATTCCAGTGCTGGTCTGTGGCCAATAAAATCCTCAAGAAAGGTGGTGGCTGTTCGTCCCCATTTTACATTCCAGAGGGGGGTAAAACTAATTCAGATATTTAAACCCTAGTGAGAAAAATCCTTGACAGTATGGGAATCGAAGCCCTCAGATGAAGAACCCAATGCAATAACAGTCCATCACCTTCACCTCGGGATCATGCCATCCAGCAGGCTGTCCCTGGGTGGGTTTGAACCACCATCCTTCTGGTTAACAGCCAAATTCGCTAGCCCCTTACACCCCAGAGACTTCGCACAGGGCTTGGCATCTGCCTCCCTCAGTCCGGAGATTCATACCTCCAAAGCTTCTGTTTGGTTTTTGTAGTGTGGCTCCTTTTCCCCCACTAAAAACAAAATCTGGGATGAAAACGCAGTCTGGTGACGCTGCCTGCACATCCCAGAAGGGTAAAAGTTGAAAAAAAGGCATGTGCCAGCCAGGATTCAAACCCAAGTCATAGGATTGGAGACATGTATGATGTCCCTATACCAGGGGAGGCAACCTTGGCTCTTTTATGACTCATGGACTTCAACTCCCAGAATTCCTGAGCCAGCCATGCTGAGGGGAAAGGGAGAGGTTTCCAAGCTGTGCCATGCTGGCTCAGGAATTCTGGGAGTTGAAGTCTACGAGTCATAAAAGAGCCAAGGTTGCCTACCTCTGCCCTATACAACTGGCACAGATGTTAAGATTCTGTCTCAGGAGATGTAAAATTTATGTTTGAGGTTTCTCTTTTCCCATCTAATAGTGAGAGAAAAACTCTTCTGAAACCCAATATTCAACCAGCAGAATGGCTTAAAATTCTGCTCCCTCGTCCTTCACACTGAAGAAGCAGAGTTCTTTAACCCATCTGATACAACATGCACCAGGCTGTTTTGGCCAGCAAAAGATATGGTCACGCTGGTTGAGAGTCACCCAGGCTTGTGGTTTCTGTGGTGTGGTGGTTATCACATTTGCCTAATACACAAAAGTTCCCTGGTTCGGCACCAGGCAGAAACACATCTTTGCCCCTCAGCATGAGAACATTTCTAGGCATGTAGAGGATATACTTTTCTCCCCCCAGAAAAAGCAAGAAGCATCCCGCTTTTTCTTCCTCATCCAAGATGGAATGACAAAGTAGAAAATGCTTTTAAGCCATTGATCAAAGAATAGTCATCCCAAGCCAAAAACTAGCCAGAACAGAGGCTCTAGGACAGTGGTTCTCAACCTTTTTAATGCCGCGACCCCAACCGGTCGTAAGTCGAGGACTAAACCGGTCGTAAGTCGAGGACTAAACCGGTCGTAAGTCGAGGACTAAACCGGTCGTAAGTCAAGGACTACCCAACCGGTCGTAAGTCAAGGACTTTCCCTGCCTGGGAGCGCCACGCATGCGAGGTTCCTCCCCCTGCGCTGGCCGAGGTGTAGCTGGCAAGCGGCAGAGACGGAGCAGGCCGACCACCAGCTGGCCCAGCCCAAGGGAGGTAAGGCATCTGCCGGAAAAGGGGAAAAAAAATGGCGGACAAAAAAATGGCGGTCAAAAAAAATGGCGGACAGCCTTGCTTGGCGACCCCCATGAAATGGTTGATCGACCCCAAATGGGGTCCCGACCCACAGGTTGAGAACCACTGCTCTAGGAGTTTTATGGCTTCATATTCTGCAGCACTAGAACAGGGCTTTTCAACCTTTTCACCCATTGTACCACTTTTAGGATATGGCAACATCCGAGTATCACCAGTTGCCTAGCAAGGTGTCAAAAACATGATGACCAAAAAAAAAGTGATAAAGTACAGATAGTCCTTGACTTACAACAGTTCGCTTAGTGACTGTTTGAAGTTACAATGGCACTGAAAAAAGTGTCCCCCAAGGCACAGCTGAGGAAGACACCTGCCTGCCTGCCCGCCCGGCGGCGCTCTTCCTCCTGTCTGAAGTTTTCATTGTTGTGAGCATTTCTGTTGAGGATTGGCAACGGGGGTGGGGTGGGGGGTTGTTTGGTTTTTATTCCCCCCCGTCTGCTGGGTGGTTGCAGCAGGTTTTGGTCACTTCATATGACCCTGGGACACTGTGACTGTCATAAATACGAATCAGTTGCCAAGCATCTGAATGTAAATCACAAGACCCTGGAGATGCTGCAACATTCCAGCTGATTGACGCTTCTTCTGGGCTCAGCAGAAGCACCAGGATCAGCGCCAGGCTCCAGCTGGAGCCTGGCGCTGATCCTGGCACTTCTGCTCAGCCCTGACAGCCCTGCAGCTCCAGCCACCTCTCGCTCAGGCTTGTGTGGTGCTGCCACCGGTTCAGCTCATTCCCCTCCCCCGCTACCACTTTTCTAGGATGTTCACGTACCACCTGCCAGGAGCCAATGTACCACAGGTGGTACCCGTACCACTGGTTGAAAAGCCTTGCACTAGAGAAAAGTGGCAATTTATAATTATATCTGTATATTTAGGGGTTTCCTTTCTTCTTTCTTTTCCTGAACTCAACTGTGAATTCCAATAAAACATCTTTCAAGACTGGCTACCCAGGAAAGGAACATTGAGAAGCCAAACCCTTCATCAACATTGGACCATCACTTTGAGCCAACATCTAATCCAGTGATGGCGAACCTTTTAAAGACCGAGTGCCCAAAAACTGGCCCCGCCCCCACTCTGCCCCCCCATCCCCTGCCCCGCCTGCCCAAAGGACCACTCACTGCCTCCAGGACCCGCCGCAGATCGCCCAGGCAGCCCAGCAGCGCTGTGGCAGCCACACCCTCTGCCTGTGCCCTGCAACATCAACAGCATGATGGAGTGTGAGGGCAGAGTCTTGTCTACGCTGCCTGGCTGCCATGTCCGTGGCTGCGCTGCTCCGTGTGGGCCACTGCGCTGCTCCGTGTGGCTGCTGGAGAGGAGGGGGTCATGGGGGAGGCAAGGCTGGGGCAACGGCACGTGTGCCCACAGAGAGGGCTCCGAGTGCCGCCTCTGGCACCTGTGCCATAGGTTCACCACCACTGATCTAATCTGACCTGGAAAAGCAGGTCCAAGAGTTTCCAAACTACAAATTTGAGTGATGTTGTGGGGGGGGACTCTACACACACACACACACACACACACACACACACACACTATTTCTGCCCTCTTCCTCCTTGATGAAGGCTTTGAGCATCAGCTTTGGACTGGTGTCCAGTTATCTCTGGGTTGCTGGAAATAGAGTATACAAGTGTTTCATCCTCTTGAGTCTCCATCCAGTGCAGGGGGATAACCATGAGCGAGCTGCCAACTGGGAAGACAAGTTGCCTGGTGACCTCAGCAACGGTCTGAGAGTGTTGTTGGGAACTCTCCCCTCAATTCCCTTTTCTACTGGAAAGCCTTCATCAAGCTTACCCCGGCTAGGTCCCTCCCTAGGTAAGAAAAACCCTCGCCTCCATTTGACACTTCAAAAGAGAAGCCGGAGGAACGAAAGCCACTTTGTATTTCCCCGGTGGTCTAGTGGTCAGGACTTGGCGTTCTCACCACCACAGCCCATGTTCAATTCCCAGCCAGGGAAAACGTTTACTTCCAAACCATCAATCATCCTGCAGGTAGAATTCCCAGGAAGGGTCGTGTTCATGGCAAACTAGCTGAATTGACCAGAGAATAATCCTACCTTCCCTCCCCTCCCCTACTCTTCACCCCTCTAGGGGGGGAAGGGACCTTGGAGGTCTTCTAGTCCAACCCCCTGCTCAAGCAGGAGACCCTATGCCTTTTCAGACGAATGGTTGTCCAGTCTCTTCTTTAAAATCTCCAGTGTTGGAGTACAGTTTGCAGTAGTGGCAAATACCTGTAGCTACTGGCCACCCAAAGCCCTTATAAAGAAAACACTGACAATGACATCCCCTAAATTCCACTGAAGATGTTACCTAGCCCAGGCTTTTCAACCAATGGTACAGGTACTACCTGTGGTACATTGGCACCTGGAAGGTGGTACGCGACCATCCTAGAAAAGTGGTAGCGGGGGAAGGGAATGAGCTGAACCAGTGGCAGCACCGCACAAGCCTGAGCGAGAGATGGCTGGAGCTGCAGGGCTGTCAGGGCTCAGCGGAAACGCCAGGATCAGTGCCGCTTTCCAGCTGATCGGCGCTTCTTTGGGGCTGTCAGGCTCAGTGGGAGCGCCAGGATCAGCGCCAGGCTTCAGCTGGATTTTGGCGCTGATCCTGGTGCTTCTGCTGAGCCCTGAAGAAGCACCAATCAGCTGGAATGTTGCAGCCTCTCCAGGATCTTGTGATTTACATTCAGATGCTTGGCAACTGATTCATATTTATGATGGTCACAGTGTCCCAGGGTCATGTGGAGTGGCCAAAACCTTCTACAACCACCCAGCAGACGGGGGGAATAAAAACCAAATACCCCCCACCCCACCCCCGCTGCCAATCCTCAACAGAAATGCTCACAACAATGAAAACCTCGGACAGGAGAAAGAGTTCCACCGGGCGGGCAGGCGTCTTGCTCTGCTGTGGCTTGGGGGCACTTTTTTCAGTGCCATTGTAACTTCGAACAGTCACTAAGCAAACTGTTGTAAGTTGAGGACTACCTGTACTTTATCACTTTTTTTGGTCATGTTTTTGACACCTTGCTAGGCAACTGGTGATACTCGGATGTTGCCATATCCTAAAAGTGGTACAATGGGTGAAAAGGTTGAAAAACCCTGACCTAGCCTGGTAACAAAACATTCGGAAACCAACTCACAAGCTCAGAGAATGAACCTTCACCCTCAGTCTCAACAGCCTCCATCCAACCAGCCCTGGCTTGAATCCTTAGGTGAAGCCGATGATAACAGCTGGAATTGCAGGAGATTTGGGGCATGCAAAGCTGCCTGTAGTCCACTTAGGGGAGAGGGAGGGGCATCAGCCCTTCAAGGATGCTGAGGGGAAGCCATATCTAATGTCTCTTGAGCACAATTGGTCAAAGGGGTCCGGCTGTTGAGTAGAAAAATGGGCTGAATCCACCCGGCAGTTTGGCGGCAGTGGTAGAATGGGCTCAGACTCAGGGGGATCATTATATATGACACAAATCTTGGCTGGTGAAGGAAGGGAATGTGGCCCTCACCAACTGCAGTCTTTACAAGCAACAGCCAACATTTTGGTTGCAGAAATCAGGCCTCTCTCTGGAGCCTTCCTCAAGGAAGCCGGGATGGAAAAGGTAGAACGGTCACAACTGTCATTCCAGAGGAAAACAGAATTTGGGACCTGCACTGGAGACTTGGCGCCTCCGTTTACAGGACCTTTCACCATTTTGGCTCCTTTTCAGAGCCCCGATGACCAGGAATTAGGGGACAGTATCAATTGTGAATACATACAGATGGCTCCTCTCTCTTTGGTCACTTGCAGAGTCCTGGATGCAGGGTCATGAAAGGACAGCAAGGACAACACCCAATGTCCTAAACCAGACATGTCAAAAACAAGGCCCGGGGGCCAGATGTGGCCCGCAAAGTGGTTTCATGTGGCCCACGAAGCCATCCTGGAAACAGTGAGGGAACGGCCCCCTCTGCCTTGGCCCTGGCCCAGGCCGGCCGGGAGCCAATGTACAATTTTGTGGTGGCCATCTATGCTGAAATGCATTCAGTCTTAGCTCCACAAGGCTGTCTAGAAACAGTGAGGAACCAGCCCCTGCTGTGTCGGCCCCGCCCCCTAGGTGCATGCTGGGGAGGTGTCACCCTTTGTGAGGAATGAAGAAATGCACCATGCCTTGGCGCTTGCCCCGGTCCCACCCCCTTCTGCCAGAGACCCTCAGATCTGTCCCACTCCTGCCCAGGCCCCCACAGGCACCCTTGACACGAACGGTGTAGAGCTGACCATGCCCACCCAGTAGGTCACACCCACTCCATCCACGCCCAGTCAGTAGGCCGCACCCACCCTGAGCACACCCACCTGGCCCGAGGACAACCGCAATGCTGATGCAGCCCTCAATGAAATTGAGTTTGACACCCCTAGCCTAAACCCACCCGAGAACATATGATATCTTTAGGGAAACACCCAAATGGGAACATGTTTAGCTACTTCTGCTCTCTCCCTTCTTATCTACAGTGTGCCAGACTGACTGGGTGAAATTTTTTATCTTATGTGTGTCAGCGTTGCTGGATGGGTTGCTTATGTAATCAGAAAGAATAAATACAAGGATTTCTTGTCATTCGTTGCTTCTCTCATTTAGAGGAGTCCGCCTCTATTCAGCCAAATAAAAACGTAAAGCTTGAAGGCAACTTCTGGTTTCCTGTATTTCTTTATCAAGCAAAACCTCAGAACCTACATATCAGCCCCTTCCTCCAAAGCTCGTTCCATACAATGTATATTTATGTGACTTTATGGTGAGGATTCAGGGACGCAAAGACTCATTCAAAAATGCATTCATTCCTCGTCACAATTTCACACGAGTGAGAGCCCAGGTGTTTTATTTTTATGGCCATCGTAGGGTAACGGCTTTGTGAATTGCAGCACAGACCCATGTGGCATGTGTCTCCCGCCTACAGTGTTAGGTCTTTCTCCTTTCTGATTCTTTTGATGGACTATAAAGGAGTTACAACCGAAGATCTTTCCGCACTCCATGCACTGACACAGCTTCTCTCCTGTGAGGATTCTTTTATGCAGTCCGTTTTACTCTCACGAAAGCTCTCCCCACATTCGCTATGCTGATATGTTTGTGTGGATGGACTTGTGGGAATGAAGACTACCGCTACAAGTAAAGCTCTTTCCACACTCCATGCATGGATAAGGCTTCTCTCCTTTGTGTACCCACTTGTGATAATTAAGTTGACTCTTATACGTAAAGGTTTTTCCACCCTCCTTGCATCGATATGGCTTCTCGCCTATGTGGATCCTTTTATGGACAGTTAGAGTTTTATTTGTACTAAAACTCTTCCCACACTCATTCCATTGATATGGCTTTTCACCCGAGTGGGTCCTTTTGTGGCTAGTTAGAACGGTACTCAATCTAAAACTCTTCCCACACTCCATGCATTGATACGGTTTCTCCCGTGTGGATCCTTTTATGCACAGCCAGACTGTTACTCTCACTAAAGCTCTTTCCACATTCACTGCGCTGATATGGTTTTTCGCCTCTGTGGCTCCTTATATGGGAGGCAAGATGATAACTCCTACTGTAGCTCTTTCCACACTCCATGCATTGAAATGGTTTCTCCCCTGTGTGGATCCTCTTGTGGGAATTAAGATTACTGCTACGAGTAAACGTCTTTTCACACTCCATGCACTGATATGGTTTCTCCCCTGTATGGATTCTTTTGTGGGAGGTAAGAGAAGAATTCCACGCAAAGCTCTTTCCACACTCTGTGCATTGATAGGGCTTCTCTCCTTTGTGGATCTTCTTGTGGGAATTAAGATTACTGCTACGAGTAAACATCTTCTCACACTCCATGCACTGATACGGTTTCTCCCTTGTGTGGATCTTTTTATGGCTAGCCAGACTTTTGCTCTCACAAAAGCTCTTCCCACACTCATTACACTGATATGGTTTGTCGCCTGAGTGGATCCTTATGTGGCAGGCAAGATCATTATTCTTACTAAAGCTCTTTCCACACTCCATACATTGATGTGGCTTCTCCCCTGTGTGGATCCTCTTGTGGGAATTAAGATGACTGCTACAAGTAAAGCTCTTTCCACACTCATTACACTGATATGGCTTTTCGCCTGGGTGGATCCTTATGTGGCAGGCAAGGTTTTTACTCTTACTAAAGCTCTTTCCACACTCCATACACGGATGTGGCTTCTTCCCTGTGTGGATCCTCTTGTGGGAATTAAGATGACTGCTACGAGTAAACGTCTTTTCACACTCCATGCACTGATATGGTTTCTCCCCTGTATGGATTCTTTTGTGGCAGGTAAGAGAAGAATTCCACGTAAAGCTCTTTCCACACTCTGTGCATTGATAGGGCTTCTCTCCTTTGTGGATCTTCT
>NW_015389042.1:124289-127470 GCF_001527695.2 Protobothrops mucrosquamatus | reverse complement strand
ATAGCAGAAAAATGCAAAAACAGCCAAATACAGAATGAGAGACTTTCAGCCAGAAAAAGAAAAGTCTAATCATGAGACCACTGAAAAGACTTGAGCTTTGGTGGTCCATCCCAAACAAGATGCAGTTTGCCAATTGCAGTAATGAGAACCAACAGCCAAAACAAAGAACAAGCAATAACACACAAGGCTTGGAAAGGGTTTTAGCGCATCAGTGAGAAAAGCAGCAAAGTAACAACAACAAAAAATCCACTTTATGTGAAATTAGATTTTCACAAAGAGAAAGATGCTGTACTTCAGCAACAACGGATTTGCGGAGGTGCGACACAAGATGTTTCGGATATGTCTCTCAAAGGAGTCCTGTGATTCAGCTAGAATGCGGAGAGGTGTGGTAAACATCTGTGGTTCTTCCTTCGTGCACAGAAGTGGAGGGCATGTTGGGTGGACTGTGGAACTGTCAAAACAAATGTCAGGCATGTATTAATATCAACGATTCTCCTCTGCCTTTTTTTTCTCCTTTTCAGTAAGTTCCTCGAATATTTATAACCCTACCAATTATCAAAAAAAAATCATTGTTTGTATTGCCATTGCTATTCCTATCCACAACTCTTGTGCAGAAAATGTCAGAGAGGCTTATTCAATGTTATATCTTGCTGCTAATAATCTTTCCCTCCTTTCTATGAGAACAGATTAGAGAAATCAAGGTGTTTTTTTTTTTCTTTCCCCCTGTAGCTAAGATGCTGGCAAAAAGCACTGCAGGGCATACAAAATTGCAAATGAAGGACAATTCATCACTTTCTCTCCTATCCCACACATTCTCCAGTAAAACATTCTTGCATCTATTTTTCTTCCAGATTAGATTTTTCCAGGAAAACATAGCAAGATAAATGCTTAACCCTAGTTTGGGGGACACAATGCTCTTTTCTATTTTGCTATTAGAATTGATCTGGAAACCAGAAAAAAGACATATATTTTCCATTTGTATTCTTGCAGAAAGCACCAGAGATGCCCCATTACCTTTGTTTGAACAGGCTACAAAGTTATTAAGCTATTGGTTATAGGCCATGTGTTTTGCAGATCCTCACTAAAATACTATACTTCATAGATAGATTAAATAAAAGCCAAGTATATAAAGGTCATTGTCTCAACTTGAAGAATTCAAGTTCAATGAGGGCTGGTGCCAGCAAGCATATCACAAAGGAGTTAGCCAAACAGCAGGTATATAAGAAAAAACAGACATTCAAGACAAAGTAATAAATGTAATAAATTCAAACAAGAGAATTTAAAAATCCATGTCAACCAAAAAGGTTGGTTAACTGTTTAATACTGCATTTGAATCTGGGTAACCTTAATAAGATTTGCGGAACAAGCCACCTCAATCTAAAACAGTGTTTCTCAATTTTGGAAACTTTACAATGGGGAACTTCAACTCTCAGAATTCCTCAGCCAGCCTATCTGGGAATTCTGGGAATTGAAGTCCTCCTGCCTTAAAGTTACCAAGGTTGAGAAACACTGATCTAAAATTTAAGCAAAGTTGAGAAAAAAAGTAATATATTTATAATCTATATTGGCACATGGAAACAGCAATATTTTTCACTTGCAGAAAACTTAAAAGTAAATATGACTCAGGCACAAATTATAATTGGCTTCATACTTACAGAAGAGGCCTGGTAATGCATTCGTAGGTCTTGGTGATGCAAACCATTGTAGGACCCAGAATATCAGAGACAATCCAGAACCCTCTAATTGCAGCAGGTTGTCTACAGGAACAAAACATCTCTTTAAAAGTTCTGGCAGTCTTAGTGGCAGCAGAACAGCCATCTTTACTATATTCAGACTCATAAACAAAAGCTTATTCCTCTCTATGGGAAGCTATTTAGCTCCAACTGAATGGGCAGTATGACCCAGGTGTGCTGCCTGCTTCTTAAAAAGGTTTGGGTGATTATTTCTGGATTCCAGGCATCTTCAGTTCACAAGTCCTGGAAATGTGTCCCTTTTTTTCTAGCATAACCCTTCCTAACCAAATGTTTGACAACTGTATTTGTTTATACAATGCATAGACCACCATGGCTCTGGGACACTTATTTATTTATATAATTTATAAGCCACAATGACTCGGGGATGCTTAAAAGTAAAAGAAAAAAATACAACTGGAGATAGTATCTCAAATAGCCAGGTATATGCCATGATTACAACCTTCATCATCCCTAATCAGCACAATTACTATTCATGTCTGAAAAGATGAAAGTTACACTCCAACATTTCTGAAGAGTATAAAGTTAGGGACTAAGATACTTGGATATATAAAATGAAAGATCCAACCTACAACGATCCTCTTGAACATTATTTTTTCTATAACATACAACTCTACTTGAGCAAGGTAAATGCAGTACATGTGACTCCCCCACACACCAGTCTCTATCCCGAACACATGTTGTATTCTCCCATCTCCCACGAAATTATTAACAAAGCCAACATATTCTTCACTGTTTCAAATGTTACAACAACTATCTGTAACAGTTATTGAGCAAAGGTCTCCAAGGGTAAGCTGCATGAAGAACATCAATTGGAGAAAAGGTGGAAGCCACACTGGCTCCTACCTGCATGGTAGAGGTTTGGTACACAGGATATGCTCCACGAAGCACTTCTGTTCTGCCCCAAGCTCTTGCAAACTGTCTTTGTCTTCTTCATCTGAAAAAGCAAGTCCTCTCATTTAATACAAAACACTAATTCCAATGTGCAGGATTCGGATATTTATTTATTTTATTTATTTATTAAATTTATATACCGCCCTATCTCCCTTGCGGGACTCAGGGCGGTGAACAGGCGATACTAAAAACCACAAATAAATAAATAATTTCTGTTTTAAAATCGAATTGAATAATAGGCCTGTTCTAAAAACACACCCATACAAAACCCCCCACTGAAACACAATCCAAACTACGCCAGGCCGGCTGCACGGAATAGATGGGCCTTCAGGGCTCAGCGAAAAAGGCGCAGGTCCGCAACTGTACGTAGGTCGGGGAGTAGGTCATTCCAGAGGGCAGGAGCTGCCACAGAGAAGGCTCTCCCCCTGGGGGTCGCCAGCCGGCATTGTCTGGCCGACGGCACTCTAAGGAGGCCCTCTCTGTGGGAGCGGACTGGTCGAAGGGAGGTGTTTGGTAGGAGGCGGTCTTGCAAATAC
>NW_015389042.1:108102-123230 GCF_001527695.2 Protobothrops mucrosquamatus | reverse complement strand
CTTGTGTAACCTCCCGGGAGGCCAGTACCAGCCAGGAGGGACACGGGTCCAGTAAACATGTGGTGGTGTTCAGCCGTCCCAGCATTCTGTCCATGTCCTCGGGGGTTACAGGATCAAACTCTTCCCATAAAATGGACTCAAGACCTGCCTCCATTGGCCCGCCTGAACTAGTCCAATCGGAGGCTAACCCGGCCCGGATATCACAACAAACTACCCTATTCATTTGATACGTTTTCATATCACATTTCTGTGTTAAAAAAACAAAGATAAAAACAAAATAAAATAAATGTGTAGCTTAAAAGCATTCATAAATATATATATATGGCACATATGAAACACGCATTTTAAAAGGAAGGAAAAATATATTGAGGAAAAACATGTTCTCACAGAAAGTTCTGATGAAAAATAGGATCCAATACTGACGTAGAAAATATATCAGTATTTGCTTTCCAAATATCAGAGAGCACTCCAAAGAGCAGAAACCACCAAAATCGAAGGCTAGTTATGAACACATTAGTATCTTACCTTTTTCATCAATGTTAAACTCAAGGCAATGGCAGGAACCTAAATGTGTACTTTTAACAAAAACTGAATTACAAGCCAGGAGGATTGACTTACCAGAACCAAGGAATTTGTGTAGTTTGTTGATCCAGGGGAGTCCAATACTATGTACACCAGCATCATGTGTGCAGTGGTAGCGAGAAGGACATTTGGGATCTGAGAAATATAAACAAGATTTGTATTAATAGATGGCCAAATTGACACAAGACACACATTTCAAACCTCATGTGCTTGATAATATGAGTTTAAAAATGGAAATCTGCCAGGTTTCTTATATGAACCAGTTCCATCATCTCCCAAAACTTCGGTTGCTCATGATTGTATAGTAACACAACTTGAAAAATAAGGCAAGGGATTTACAGAAACAATGTTGCTTTGACTGTATCTAAAAAAATTATATAATTAGAATAGGAAATTATTTGCCTCTTTGATTATTTGCCATTTCTGCTCAAAATATAAAGTGTGTAGATAGATGATAAACATTATATGTTTACATACTGTACTACTTTCAGTGACTCGTGGTACAATGCTGTGCATGTCTACTTAAAAAATCATCTGTATTCAATTAAGCCTACATTAAGTCTTAATAAGAATACACTTCAAGGTCACATTTGCAACTCTCCTTCCATTTGATTGTCTCAATTGTTCTATAAAGTAGATTAGGCTGAAAGACTGTGGAAGATCCACAGCCCTCCAGCCAACATTAGAATTAAACAATATTTTTAACTCCCATACTCCAGGTACAATGCTGGAACTTTCCAGATGTGTATTTTTTTAAAAAAAATTATTTTGTTATATGCCCTAAAAGGCAGGTTTATCAGATATTAAATGGACAAGGTAAAAGATAACAAAAGTAAGAAAAATAATGACCTGTGTTCTTACCTCTGTGCAATTTCATTGGACAAGAGAAATCTGACTCTACAGGTTCTTCCCCTTCTCTGGAGGCTAATCTCAGGGCAAGTTCCAATTCAACACACTCAAACACATAGAGTGATGGAATGAGGTCAGATCGGGAATCCCAAGACTTGACAGACTGCAGGGGAAATGGAATGATTCTATTAACGTGTTTCAAGTCATGATCCCTTGAGACACATCAGGTTAATAAGCAGTAGCATTTAGTCTCATATACCGCCCCACGGCACTTTAGAGCAGGGCTTTTCAGCCGGTGGTACTTTAGCACCTGGCAGGTGGTACGCGACCCCTAGCCAAGTGTAGCAGGGGAGGGAATGAGCTAAAGCGGCACCACACGGGCCTGGAAGAAATCAGCTGGAGTTGCAGGATTCGGCAGAGGCCCCAGGATCTGCGTGCGCGGCTGCATGCTGGTTGGAGCTTCCGGCAAATCCGGAAGAGAAAAGGAGGAAGAGGGCAGAGAGAGAAGGAGTTACAAAAGGAGCAGGTTTTGGCGGGAGAAGGAGAGAAAAAAACCACACAGAGAGAGAAGAGGCTTTTGTTAGCGAAGCGGTGAGGAGAGCACGAGTGCCCTTTGCGAGCGAAGGGTAAGTGAGTGAAAGAGTGAGAGGCTTTTGCGAGCAAAGTGTGAGTGAGTGAGAGCGCGAGCAAGGGGCTTTTGCAAGCAAAGTGAATGAGTGAAAGAGTGAGAGGCAATGATGAAAAACACTGGCGAAGACAGAGGCTGCTTCTCAGTCCCCCAATCTTCTATCTGGTGTCCGTAGAAGTGGCACACTTAAAGACTTTAGCATATTTTTTAAACCTGGGGTGAACAGATTAAGAAAGTGACAGATGGAGGGTTCCCAAATTATTCCAATGCCTCTCTGAAAAACACTCAAGTCAAAATTAGGAAACTGAAAGTCATCCATTTTATTACTGAATGACAGCAGTGAAAAGAGCTGGGGAACAATATGCAACCCATAGGCTACTCACTACACTGTTTATTATAACTCAAATTAATATGCAAGATCACTATAAGAAATCTGGAAATACAGCAAATGATCTCTTGTGCAGTCAGATGCCTAAAAATATACACAAATGTTTTAAGGGATTTTATACTCAGGTCATTTCACCCTATAGTTGGGACTGTTTCTGGTAGAAAAAGCTATTTTTAGGTGCTCAAGGCATGGATCCTATCAATTAAAATTTGATTCTTTCATCTGGACAATGTTAGAGCTTTCTGCATGCAGAACCTTTTGTTTTACTACTGAACTAGAGATTCCTCCCATATATCAAGACCTTTTTTTTTTATCAAAAGTGCAAACTGTAGCAGTAACATACCATCTGTTCATCATCTTCTTCTCCTTCTAGTACCACACAATGGTAAAGCATTCCCGATTCGGTAGCAATCACTAGGATGTTAGGAACACATGGAAGACAGAGAACTGCACAAGCATCGTAGCCATAATTGTCTTCAGCTGCAGGATACATTGGCATTGGGCCCAGCAGCTTGCCAAGGTTACTGGTGCTAGAATAAAAATATTTTCAAGATGAGTGGGAAATTGTTTAATAGCATTCTTTCATCATCCCTCTCCTGCCAAATAAACCAAACTAACTGCTTGAAAGAGGAAACTTTTTAAACCTGAATCACCAGGAGCTAAGAATGTTCCATGGTCACTCATATTTAATATTTATTCCGAGAACAAACAAAAAAGCTTGTATTTTGCAAAAGTCTAATGTAATGTTCATTCCTGGAAGCAGTCACTTGAGCCACACTTCAAAGAAGCTCTAAGCACTGCTAGGGACAGATTCTTAGTTGCTGCCTTCTTAAAAATCAAATGTAATTAACCAGACTTTTTAGGTGTCCTAATAGTGTTGCTTTATTCATAACCATGAAACATCCTCCGTGTATTTGTCTTGCATTGGATGCAAATACTTTGTTTGGTCTTTGACTCTTCATCAGTTTCACTGCAGTGCCCTAAATGTTAGCCCAATAGAAGAATATTTGAATAGCTAATACAAAACCTGCCAGCGCTGGAATACTCAAACTTACCAAGGCACGGTACCAGTGGCAGAAGATGAAGTGTTATTTATAAACAGTTTATTTCCATTCAGCCTTTTAAAACAATTTTATAAACTATATTTGAACACGAACTCTCTAGTGCAGATAGGCAAACTGAATGCCACTAAGTGAACTTTCTCAACTAAGTCTTTACCTGTGCAAGAGATTAATGTAGATCAGAAAAGTCTCTCCATTTTCATACAGGATATACATAGGATATGCCAGCATATCCTCTTTCTCTCTCTGACCAGTTATGTTCTTAGGAAGTACTGCTAGAGGTCCAAAGTCAAATGCCACGGCAGTCTCCCCTATCAACGCTGTATATGTTCTCCTGAAGCAGAAAAGGCAGATAGAGACTTTAGTCTGCAGTGACTCTAAAACACAGGTCCAGTTTTCAGACAAACAAACAATGGCTGAGCATGCCTAGAGAGGAGGAAGATTCAATCTTACCCCTTATTAAGTCTCAGTGTTTCCTCATCAGCATTCGAAAGAGTTATCACTTTCACAGGTGTCTGGGGAGAACTCAAACTATAAATCCTATTAAACAAAGAAAGAAACAAAAAACATTCCACGTGATTATTTCTTCAGATTGAATATCTGTAAGTGTACATTTAGTTATGGTAAACCATATTTGGATTTTTTTGGCAGCAGCAGCAAAAGTAACCATAAAAACAAGAGATGGCCTTGAGATCTGTTTTTATGTTTCTTTGGAGTTATAACTCTCTTAAATACAATCTATTCAGAGCAAGAAAATGTTACCTTATTGTGTTGTCAGATGTTAATAGCACAACATGGGGCTCCAGAATCTCACTAGGGTACCAAGAAGCATGCTTCAGGGTCAGAGATGATGAACTGGTGAAGAATCTTTCAGCAATAGGTATGGTACTGGAAAACACATGTCTGCATTTCAGCCACAAAGGATCTACCATTCATTCATCTGTTGCAATGCTCTAACCAGCAAATTACATGCTTACAATGTCTATGCTATGAAACGTTTATCCACTGATTTGTAGGCCAACCTGCTATCAGAAACATAGATTAGAATGGCTTGATATTTTTGATTGCTTTCCCAGTTGACCCTTATTAAAAAATTTCCCTGCAACCTCAATCTCATGCTCCTTCTCAAGTCCCAAACTGCTTTCCAGAACACTTTCATGAGAAATTTTCTTCAAATGTACACATCTGCTTTAGCATCTACCTCCATACTGTAGGTAGATTTAACTGAAATGATGAACCATTTTCAAAAATACAAAAAGGGAAATGATAACGGTGATTTAGGTGATTCTAAAGTTAATAATCAAGATGAATGGAAATTCTACATACCTACAGTTAATAGTAGATTTTCCACCTTCAAATTCAGAATTCTTTCCCCAACGTTTAGGTAACTCCAACACCATTAATCCTTTTGTTCCTATGAGAGCTACATGCTGTTGCATAGGACTTAAAGAAGTTTGATACACTTCAAAAAAGGGTGAATTTATGCAAAGAAGAANATAGCAGAAAAATGCAAAAACAGCCAAATACAGAATGAGAGACTTTCAGCCAGAAAAAGAAAAGTCTAATCATGAGACCACTGAAAAGACTTGAGCTTTGGTGGTCCATCCCAAACAAGATGCAGTTTGCCAATTGCAGTAATGAGAACCAACAGCCAAAACAAAGAACAAGCAATAACACACAAGGCTTGGAAAGGGTCTTAGCGCATCAGTGAGAAAAGCAGCAAAGTAACAACAACAAAAAATCCACTTTATGTGAAATTAGATTTTCACAAAGAGAAAGATGCTGTACTTCAGCAACAACGGATTTGCGGAGGTGCGACACAAGATGTTTCGGATATGTCTCTCAAAGGAGTCCTGTGATTCAGCTAGAATGCGGAGAGGTGTGGTAAACATCTGTGGTTCTTCCTTGGTGCACAGAAGTGGAGGGCATGTTGGGTGGACTGTGGAACTGTCAAAACAAATGTCAGGCATCTATTAATATCAACGATTCTCCTCTGCCTTTTTTTTCTCCTTTTCAGTAAGTTCCTCAAATACTTATAACCCTACCAATTATAAAAAAAAAATCATGGCTTGTATTGCCATTGCTCTTCCTCTTGTGCAGAAAATGTCAAAGAGGCTTATTCAATATTATATTTTGCTGCTAATAATCTTTCCCTCCTTTCTATGAGAACAGATTAGAGAAATCAAGGTGGTTTTTTTTTTCTTTCCCCCTGTAGCTAAGATGCTGGCAAAAAGCACTGCAGGGCATACAAAATTGCAAATGAAGGACAATTCATCACTTTCTCTCCTATCCCACACATTCTCCAGTAAAACATTCTTGCATCTATTTTTCTTCCAGATTAGATTTTTCCAGGAAAACATAGCAAGATAAATGCTTAACCCTAGTTTGGGGGACACAATGCTCTTTTCTATTTTGCTATTAGAATTGATCTGGAAACCAGAAAAAAGACATATATTTTCCATTTGTATTCTTGCAGAAAGCACCAGAGACGCCCCATTACCTTTGTTTGAACAGGCAACAAAGTTATTAAGCTATTGGTTATAAGCCATGTGTTTTGCAGATCCTCACTAAAATACTATACTTCATAGATAGATTAAATAAAAGCCAAGTATACAAAGGTCATTGTCTCAACTTGAAGAATTCAAGTTCAATGAGGGCTGGTGCCAGCAAGCATATCACAAAGGAGTTAGCCAAACAGCAGGTATATAAGAAAAAACAGACATTCAAGACAAAGTAATAAATGTAGTAAATTCAAACAAGAGAATTTAAAAATCCATGTCAACCAAAAAGGTTGATTAACTGTTTAATACTGCATTTGAATCTGGGTAACCTTAATAAGATTTGTGGAACAAGCCACCTCAATCTAAAACAGTGTTTCTCAATTTTGGAAACTTTACAATGGGGAACTTCAACTCCCAGAATTCCTCAGCCAGCCTATCTGGGAATTGAAGTCCTCCTGCCTTAAAGTTACCAAGGTTGAGAAACACTGATCTAAAATTTAAGCAAAGTTGAGAAAAAAAGTAATATATTTATAATCTATGTTGGCACATGGAAACAGCAATATTTTTCACTTGCAGAAAACGTAAAAGTAAATATGACTCAGGCACAAATTATAATTGGCTTCATACTTACAGAAGAGGCCTGGTAATGCATTCGTAGGTCTTGGTGATGCAAACCATTGTAGGGCCCAGAATATCAGAGACAATCCAGAACCCTCTAATTGCAGCAGGTTGTCTACAGGAACAAAACATCTCTTTAAAAGTTCTGGCAGTCTTAGTGGCAGCAGAACAGCCATCTTTACTATATTCAGACTCATAAACAAAAGGTTATTCCTCTCTATGGGAAGCTATTTAGCTCCAACTGAATGGGCAGTATGACCCAGGTGTGCTGCCTGCTTCTTAAAAAGGTTTGGGTGATTATTTCTGGATTCCAGGCATCTTCAGTTCACAAGTCCTAGAAATGTGTCCCTTTTTTTCTAGCATAACCCTTCCTAACCAAATGTTTGACAACTGTATTTGTTTATACAATACATAGACCACCATGGCTCTGGGACATTTATTTATTTATCTAATTTATAAGCCACAATGACTCGAGGATGCTTAAAAGTAAAAGAAAAAAATACAACTGGAGATAGTATCTCAAACAGCCAGGTATATGCCATGATTACAACCTTCATCATCCCTAATCAGCACAATTACTCTTCATGCCTGAAAAGATGAAAGTTACACTCCAATATATCTGAAGAGTATAAAGTTGGGGACTAAGATATTTAGATATATAAAATGAAAGATCCAACCTACAACGATTCTCTTGAACATTATTTTTTCTATAACATACAACTCTACTTGAGCAAGGTAAATGCAGTACACGTGACCCCCACCCACACACACACCAGTCTCTATCCTGAACACATGTTGTATTCTCCCATCTCCCACGAAATTATTAACAAAGCCAACATATTCTTCACTGTTTCAAATGTTACAACAACTATCTGTAACAGTTATTGAGCAAAAGTCTCCAAGGGTAAGCTGCATGAAGAACATCAATTGGAGAAAAGGTGGAAGCCACACTGGCTCCTACCTGCATGGTAGAGGTTTGGTACACAGGATATGCTCCACGAAGCACTTCTGTTCTGCCCCAAGCTCTTGCAAACTGTCTTTGTCTTCTTCATCTGAAAGAGCAAGTCCTCTCATTTAATACAAAACACCAATTCCAATGTGCAGGATTCGGATATCACAACAAACTACCCTATTCATTTGATACGTTTTCATATCACATTTCTGTGTTAAAACACAAAGATAAAAACAAAATAAAATAAATGTGTACCTTAAAAGTATTCATAAATATATATATGGCACATATGAAACACGCATTTTAAAAGGAAGGAAAAATATATTGAGGAAAAACATGTTCTCACAGAAAGTTCTGATGAAAAATAGGATCCAATACTGACATAGAAAATATATCAGTATTTGCTTTCCAAATATCAGAGAGCACTCCAAAGAGCAGAAACCACCAAAATCGAAGGCTAGTTATGAACACATTAGTATCTTACCTTTTTCATCAATGTTAAACTCAAGGCAATGGCAGGAACCTAAATGTGTACTTTTAACAAAAACCAAATTACAAGCCAGGAGGATTGACTTACCAGAACCAAGGAATTTGTGTAGTTTGTTGATCCAGGGGAGTCCAATACTATGTACACCAGCATCGTGTGTGCAGTGGTAGCGAGAAGGACATTTGGGATCTGAGAAATATAAACAAGATTTGTGTTAATAGATGGCCAAATTGACACAAGACACACATTTCACACCTCATGTGCTAGATAATATGAGTTTAAAAATGGAAATCTGCCAGGTTTCTTATATGAACCAGTTCCATCATCTCCCAAAACTTCAGTTGCTCATGATTGTATAGTAACACAACTTGAAAAATAAGGCAAGGGATTTACAGAAACAATGTTGCTTTGACTGTATCTAAAAAAATGATATAATTGGAATAGGAAATTATTTGCCTTTCTGATTATTTGTCATTTCTGCTCAAAACATAGTGTGTAGATAGATGATAAACATTATATATTTACATACTGTATTACTTTCAGTGACTCATGGTACAATGCTGTGCATGTCTACTTAAAAATCATCTGTGTTCAACTAAGCCTACATTAAGTCTTAATAAGAATATACTTCAAGGTCACATTTGCAACTCTCCTTCTTCCATTTGATTGTCTCAATTGTTCTATAAGGTAGATTAGGCTGAAAGACTGTGGAAGATCCACAGCCCTCCAGCCAACATTAGCATTAAACAATATTTTTAACTCCCATACTCCAGGTACAATGCTGGAACTTTCCAGATGTGTATTTTTTTTTAAAAAAAAATTATTTTGTTATATGCCCTAAAAGGCAGGTTTATCAGATATTAAATGGACAAGGTAAAAGATAACAAAAGTAAGAAAAATAATGACCTGTGTTCTTACCTCTGTGCAATTTCATTGGACAAGAGAAATCTGACTCTACAGGTTCTTCCCCTTCTCTGGAGGCTAATCTCAGGGCAAGTTCCAATTCAACACACTCAAACACATAGAGTGATGGAATGAGGTCAGATCGGGAATCCCAAGACTTGACAGACTGCAGGGGAAATGGAATGATTCTATTAATGTGTTTCAAGTCATGATCCCTTGAGACACATCAGGTTAATAAGCTGTAGCATTTAGTCTCATATACCGCCCCACGGCACTTTAGAGCAGGGCTTTTCAGCCGGTGGTACTTTAGCACCTGGCAGGTGGTACGCGACCCCTAGCCAAGTGTAGCAGGGGAGGGAATGAGCTAAAGCAGCACCACACGGGCCTGGAGGAAATCAGCTGGAGTTGCAGGATTCAGCAGAGGCCCCAGGATCTGCGTGCGCGGCTGCATGCTGGTTGGAGCTTCCGGCAAATCCAGAAGAGAAAAGGAGGAAGAGGGCAGAGAGAGAAGGAGTTACAAAAGGAGCAGGTTTTGGCGGGAGAAGGAGAGAAAAAAACCACACAGAGAGAGAAGAGGCTTTTGTTAGCGAAGCGGTGAGGAGAGCACGAGTGCCCTTTGCGAGCGAAGGGTAAGTGAGTGAAAGAGTGAGAGGCTTTTGCGAGCAAAGTGTGAGTGAGTGAGAGCGCGAGCAAGAGGCTTTTGCAAGCAAAGTGAATGAGTGAAAGAGTGAGAGGCAATGATGAAAAACACTGGCGAAGACAGAGGCTGCTTCTCAGTCCCCCAATCTTCTATCTGGTGTCCGTAGAAGTGGCACACTTAAAGACTTTAGCATATTTTTTAAACCTGGGGTGAACAGATTAAGAAAGTGACAGATGGAGGGTTCCCAAATTATTCCAATGCCTCTCTGAAAAACACTCAAGTCAAAATTAGGAAACTGAAAGTCATCCATTTTATTACTGAATGACAGCAGTGAAAAGAGCTGGGGAACAATATGCAACCCATAGGCTACTCACTACACTGTTTATTATAACTCAAATTAATATGCAAGATCACTATAAGAAATCTGGAAATACAGCAAATGCTCTCTTGTGCAGTCAGATGCCTAAAAATATACACAAATGTTTTAAGGGATTTTATACTCAGGTCATTTCACCCTATAGTTGGGACCGTTTCTGGTAGAAAAAGCTATTTTTTAGGTGCTCAAGGCATGGATCCTACCAATTAAAATTTGATTCTTTCATCTGGACAATGTTAGAGCTTTCTGCATGCAGAACCTTTTGTTTTACTACTGAAGTAGAGATTCCTCCCATATATCAAGACCTTTTTTTATCAAATGTGCAAACTGTAGCAGTAACATACCATCTGTTCATCATCTTCTTCTCCTTCTAGTACCACACAATGGTAAAGCATTCCCGATTCGGTAGCAATCACTAGGATGTTAGGAACACATGGAAGACAGAGAACTGCACAAGCATCGTAGCCATAATTGTCTTCAGCTGCAGGATACATTGGCATTGGGCCCAGCAGCTTGCCAAGGTTACTGGTGCTAGAATAAAAATATTTTCAAGATGAGTGGGAAATTGTTTAATAGCATTCTTTCATCATCCCTCTCCTGCCAAATAAACCAAACTAACTGCTTGAAAGAGGAAACTTTTTAAACCTGAATCACCAGGAGCTAAGAATGTTCCATGGTCACTCATATTTAATATTTATTCCGAGAACAAATAAAAAAGCTTGTATTTTGCAAAAGTCTAATGTAATGTTCATTCCTGGAAGCAGTCACTTGAGCCACACTTCAAAGAAGCTCTAAGCACTGCTAGGGACAGATTCTTAGTTGCTGCCTTCTTAAAAATCAAATGTAATTAACCAGACTTTTTAGGTGTCCTAATAGTGTTGCTTTATTCATAACCATGAAACATCCTCCGTGTATTTGTCTTGCATTGGATGCAAATACTTTGTTTGGTCTTTGACTCTTCATCAGTTTCACTGCAGTGCCCTAAATGTTAGCCCAATAGAAGAATATTTGAATAGCTAATACAAAACCTGCCAGCGCTGGAATACTCAAAACTTACCAAGGCACGGTACCAGTGGCAGAAGATGAAGTGTTATTTATAAGCAGTTTATTTCCATTCAGTCTTTTAAAACAATTTTATAAACTATATTTGAACACGAACTCTCTAGTGCAGATAGGCGAACTGAATGCCACTAAGTGAACTTTCTCAACTAAGTCTTTACCTGTGCAAGAGATTAATGTAGATCAGAAAAGTCTCTCCATTTTCATACAGGATATACATAGGATATGCCAGCACATCCTCTTTCTCTCTCTGACCAGTTATGTTCTTAGGAAGTACTGCTAGAGGTCCAAAGTCAAATGCCACGGCAGTCTCCCCTATCAACGCTGTATATGTTCTCCTGAAGCAGAAAAGACAGAGACTTTAGTCTGCAGTGACTCTAAAAACACAGGTCCAGTTTTCAGACAAACAAACAATGGCTGAGCGTGCCTAGAGAGGAGGAAGATTCAATCTTACCCCTTATTAAGTCTCAGTGTTTCCTCATCAGCATTCGAAAGAGTTATCACTTTCACAGGTGTCTGAGGAGAACTCAAACTATAAATCCTATTAAACAAAGAAAGAAACAAAAAACATTCCACGTGATTATTTCTTCAGACTGAATATCTGTAAGTGTACATTTAGTTATGGTAAACCATATTTGGATTTTTTTGGCAGCAGCAGCAAAAGTAACCATAAAAACAAGAGATGGCCTTGAGATCTGTTTTTATGTTTCTTTGGAATTATAACTCTCTTAAATACAATCTATTCAGAGCAAGAAAATGTTACCTTATTGTGTTGTCAGATGTTAATAGCACAACATGGGGCTCCAGAATCTCACTAGGGTACCAAGAAGCATGCTTCAGGGTCAGAGATGATGAACTGGTGAAGAATCTTTCAGCAATAGGTATGGTACTGGAAAACACATGTCTGCATTTCAGCCACAAAGGATCTACCATTCATTCATCTGTTGCAATGCTCTAACCAGCAAATTACATGCTTACAATGTCTATGCTATGAAAAGTTTATCCACTGATTTGTAGGCCACCCTGCTATCAGAAACATAGATTAGAATGGCTTGATATTTTTGATTGCTTTCCCAGTTGACCCTTATTAAAAAATTTCCCTGCAACCTCAATCTCATGCTCCTTCTCAAGTCCCAAACTGCTTTCCAGAACACTTTCATGAGAAATTTTCTTCAAATGTACACACTTGCTTTAGCATCTACCTCCATACTGTAGGTAGATTTAACTGAAATGATGAACCATTTTCAAAGATACAAAAAGGGAAATGATAACGGTGATTTAGGTGATTCTAAAGTTGATAATCAAGATGAATGGAAATTCTACATACCTACAGTTAATAGTAGATTTTCCACCTTCAAATTCAGAATTCTTTCCCCAACGTTTAGGTAACTCCAACACCATTAATCCTTTTGTTCCTATGAGAGCTACATGCTGTTGCATAGGACTTAAAGAAGTTTGATACACTTCAAAAAAGGGTGAATTTATGCAAAGAAGAATCTGAAAACAAAAACAGATTTGATTAGTTAGAGACATTTCTAACTAGCATAAGGACTGATATACTATGCTAAGCCTTGCTTTGCTTAATCATGATTTGTTGAATAAACTTAAATTGGGTATATTTCCACAATGTGCAAAGTCATGAACCACAATCTACAAAACATAATGGCTGTGTTCACACAAAATGAAGCTTTTATAGTATTACTAGTAACTGCCAATGTTCAAGGACTAGATTCATAATTACAATAGATGATTAAGAAGTTGGCAGTCACAGGCAAAAGGAATTATTCATTCTTCCAACTGAAACAGATGTGTGATGGATAGTCTTTTGATACTATGGAAAATAATTCCTGGTTTGTCAATGAAGCTTTATATTGTCTCTATTTATGTACCTTTTTGGATTTTCCCTGTTTAGCAAAAACTAAATTGCATTTCTTCTGACTTGCCAACTTATGTAAAATAAGAACAGAAAAGAATTACAGGAAAAAAATCTCACAGAAATTTCAAGACTGTTTGGAGACTATACTGCTTCACACTACAGGTAAGATCAAGCGTTCACATGACCATTATTTTCATGCATCTTCAATCAACCTACCTACCAACTAACCAATATTTGTAGTATTTTTCATCTAATTTATGAGTCACCCCATAACAAAGTTCAATGGAAGGACAATTTTTATAGCTTTTAATAAATTTTTTTAATAACTATTGATTTTCTTTAATTAAATATTGTACGCTGCCCAGAGTCATTCTCTTGTGAGATGGGCAGCTATACAAATACGATAAATAATTTGTATGTCAGAGTTTGCATTTTGAGAATAAGTGACATTAAATGCTAAAAAACAATTAAAAGCCAATTGCAATCCCAGATATAAAATTATATTTAGTATAATTTAAAGGGTCTGTGAAAATTAGTGGACATTAACTTTGCTGCCAAATAGGAGTTCAAGAACAGTTAGTCTTGCTTTCTCTTACAGATGCCACTTATATTTCTGCACAATGAATACCCTCATTTTTTTCATGGAAAACTGAACTTTTCGGATTCAACCCAAATTTACACATTCAATACTTGGGACAAAAATGAGGTTGCCTGTGCATATATGGCTGTATGCATAAGGTAAATACAGCCTAAGGGACGTGGGGGAATGCTCCTTCCCCAAACGTGATGCACAAAGTTTACAGACATGTTTACAGACATAGGCAAAGGAATGGTTCCCACAAACAAAATGCTAGTAGCATTTCAGCAAGGTGAAGCTGAAATTCTTCTAGATCTACTGCTCTAAATATCAGATATTTTTCTTCCTCTAAAACAGAGGAAGATGTAGTATTTCCAGATGGAGATGAAACTGGAACAAGCCTTCCAAGAGAACGGGCTTTCTCTGCAGCACCCAATTATTACGACTAGCATCATCAATATCATCACTATGACCTGGCCTTCCCTCTCAGAACCAGGAGACTCGCTCAAGAAACGCCCCACCTGGTACCCGCCCAAGCTCTCCGGGTCGTCGCCAAGGTGCCTCAGGTTGAGGACGCAAAAGGCGGCACGTTCGCGGTCCCACAGGAAGAGTTCCCCGCCGATGCCAAACATCAGATCCCTCGGAAGGGCTGGCCTGGCTTGCTCTGTCTCCGGCCCGGCTTCAGAGGCCTGCTCTCTCAGGCGACCCAGCACGACGTGGCGAGGCAGTTCGGCCCACCAATGCTCTCCTAAACCCGGCGACACAGCCGCCGCCATGGTTACTTCAGCGAGGCGAGTGGAACGTCGGTCGCTTAATAGGCGGCTAAACGGTTCCGATCTGGCCACCTCAGACTGCAGAACTACAGCTCCCAGCGCGCATTTCGGCGCCGACCATAGAGTACTTAAAAGTTGCTTGGCGGGTTTTAACTCTTCTCCCCGCCCTCCGGTTAGAAATAAATCCAAGAAGTTGTGGAAGTTTTTCCTCCCTCCAGTTCCTCCAAAGGGGAAATATATCATTGAGAAATACAATTAAAGTGCTGGCTTGGAAAGCAGGAGACTGTCAATTCTTGGCCTCCCTTGTGCATGAAAACCGTCCAGGTGACTTTGGATGTGTCACTCCTTCTCAGCCCAGAAATTGTGGGCGCTCCATCGCTGGAAGTTTTTAAAAAGAGACTGGGCAATCACCCGTTTCAGATGGTATAGATCAGGGGCAGGCAACCTTGGCTCTTTTATGACTCGTGGACTTCAACTCCCAGAATTCCTGAGCCAGCTAGAAGACCTCCAAGGTTCCTTCCAGCTCTATTCTATTCTAGTCCACTCCACCTCATGGGGGCATTGAGGGCAAAATAGAAGCAAGAGTAATAATAATAATAATAATAATAATAATAATAATAATAATAATAATAATAATAATAATAATAATAATAACAACAACTGGCTGCCTGTGGCCTTCCGGGTGCGCTTCAAGGTGTTGATCATCATCTTTAAAGCGCACCATGGCATCGGACCTGGCTACCTCCGAGACCGCCTTCTGCCACAGATCACCTCTCACCGGCCGATACGCTCCCACAGAGAGGGTCTCCTCAGGGTGCCGTCAACCAGACAGTGCCGGTTGGCGACCCCCAGGGGGAG